>NW_020172818.1:11900184-12023322 GCF_003031525.2 Neophocaena asiaeorientalis asiaeorientalis | reverse complement strand
AACTCATTTTGGACTCCTCTCTCTCCCAACCCCACATCTAATCCTTCACTAGGTTAGGTCCATTTCACCTGTTCACTGTCTCTCCCATCCATCCACCCTATGGCCACCCTCTGGTCTAACCCACATCGTCTCTCGCTTGGACAGCCACAGTGGTCTTCCAACCACCTCTCTCAGGAGGGGGGTCTTCTTGCTCATCCTCTGCTTACACCCCTCCAATGGCCCTTCCATTGCTTTCAGGGAAAAGAGGAAGTTCCTCCCCATGGCCATGAGGCTACACAATTGGGCCCCTGCTACTTCTCCTGTTTCACCTCCTACCATGCTCCAGACACCCACTGAGCTTCAGACTTGCAAGCTTTTTTTCTGTACTTTGAGCAGCCATTCCCCACACCTTTCTTGGTCCCACACTTGTTAACTCTGCTTCCTCTTCATTCTTCTGCAAGCAGAGAAGGCTGCTCTGACCCTTCAGCCTAAGTCTGCTCCCCCTATTATATACTCTCACAGCACCCTGGGACTTTGCTCCAAAAGACATTATTCTGTGTTATTTTACACTCATTTGATTAAGATCATTGATCCTCCACTAGACTCTAAGCTCCCTGAGGTCAAAGGCCATGTTTGTTTTTCTACTGTATCCCTACAGCTAGTACGGCGTTGGTACACAGTCATATTTGACAAATATTCATCAGCTAAAGGAATGATTGAAAGCAGATTCCCATATTCATGGTGCCAGACACACTTCGTGGTACATAATGGGTATTCGGTAAATATTTCTGAATTAGATTGAATTACGGCCAGTTTCTAGTAACTAGGAAAGACATGCTATTTACAAAAGATGAAGTGAACTGATTCGTTTACTACATTATGGGGGCAAGGATAGGGGGAGGTGAATGAATACAATTAGTTCCTTGTGCATTCAACTCACCACCATGGAGGATAATTATGTTGAACAGTGTCCCTGCCAAACCAACGTCAGAATCCAGTGTGCCATCTAACACCTAACGTGCTTAGAATAGAGAGACAGGGTTAACGGTTAACTTAGCAAAACCTTGACCTAGATTGGTTTCCTTTGCACATAACTTGCCAGGAAAAGAAACTGGGAAGAGAGAAAGCAGTGGGCTGGGACTGCACTTGTGATGTGACCAGCAATGAGCTAGAAAATGCACATATCCTATCCCAAGCCCCCAGGGTCCCGGGAGGCAGGCACCACTGTTGGCATTTGACACCTGCCCTCCCCGCCAATTAGCAAGAAACATCCCCACTTCCCTGAAGGCTCCATGCTCCCTGTGCTGTTATTTCACCTGCTTGGAAAGTCATTCCTCCGACACCCTTTATTTCAGGGAAAACTCCTACCTGCCCTTTGACACACGGCTCACATGTTCTTTTCATTCATGAAGCTTTCCCCCACTTCCAACAAATCACTTTCTCCTTAGTGCAATAGCAGGACCTTCTGCAGACATCGGTCCAGGGATCAGGAGACCCCAGCCTGGAGTCAAACTGCTTAGGTCCATAACCCAGCTCTGCCACAGTAACGTTGGATGAGTCACTGAGCCTCTATGTGTGTCACGTACCCCGTCTGTAAAATGGGAGCAACGGTGCCTACCTTCCAGAAGAGCATAGAATGGTGCCTGGCACACAACACATTTTCAAAAAGCATTAGCTATTTGTGTCGGGGATGGGGAGCCATCCTCCTCCTTCTCTGGGTTCTAGGAGGGATATTTCAGTGAACATCTGTGGCCTCTTGCCCCATCAAAGGTGGTGTGAGTTGTCCAAGTGGTGAGCTGGAAAAGGAACTGCACTGGTGTATCTCTGCTTGTCCTGCTCTCTCTCTGGAACCTGTCTGTCTTCAGGGAGCAAGCTTTTCCTCTGCTCCCTCTTGCCAGAAGCTTTTCAGGGCCAGCCACTGTGTGGAGAGGTCTACGGGGTCCAGAGTCGTTGTTGAACAGGTGGGTGAGCCTGGCTAATTCTGGGCTTCAGAATCACGGGGCCCATTGCTGCTGCCCTCCTGGGTCCCATTCCTCAACCCCACCTAGATCCCTTCTAGGGGTAAGGCTTGGTTCTCCACTGGCCTCCTCTTTTGTCTTGTCTCATAACTGGAAGGGGTTTTAATTAATGAGCAACTTGGCAAATGCCTAAAGCTATTACTGTTTTAATAATTAGCATTATAATATTGTAAATAATCTCACTCATCCACATCCTCTACAGAAATGTGTGTTCATGGGGGTGGGTGTCTAACACAACGTACGAGGCAAACAGGTACTTATTTAACGTTTACTTGCTTACTGGACTAGATTGGATTTAAGTGACTGAGTGTATGGCCTGGGTTTTTCATTTATTTCGCATTCCCCTGAACTGGTGTACTGAGATTTACATAATAGTGCCTCCATGAATACACTGTGAATAAGGGAAGGGTTTACACTTGATTGATAAGCAGATTGAAATGACTTCAGTTAATGAGAGTCCCAGGCCAAAGACGGCTCCTAGAAATCACACTGTCACCTAGGGCTGGTGGCCCAGAGCAAGAGGAGTTGGCTGGGGGGTGTAGGAGGGGTGATTAGTGGGTTTCTTAGGGTGACCATCGGGTCATGGTTTGCCCGGGACCTTCCTGGTCTTAGCATTAAAGGTCCTGCAACCCTGGGAACCCCACAGTCCTGGGAAAACTGGGACAATTGGTCACCTGTAGGTTTCTAGACCACCTGAAGTCACTAGCACTGACAGAGCTGGCCGGGGGACAGGAAGGTGAATTCTTGAAAAGCAGTGTTTGTTCAGACCACCAGACACTAGGGTTGCCAAGGGTGACACTGTGATAAGTAAGTACACTGTTAAAGTAGAAACAGGAAGCACACTGCCAGCCAGAAGCAAAGCCAAAGGGGTGCCACTGACCTCACCCAAAGGCTCCACAACAGTGACGCCCGCCTGGAGGGCAGGCCAGGCCCAACTCGCCCTTCATCCTTGATCCGGAAACCTCAGATCCGTCAGGGAGCAGTGTGGCCGGCCCCAGACAATGAGTCACAATTGACCAAATCCAGTGAGTTCATCAGGATCCCCTGGAGGCTTGCTAAGACAGATCGTGGGTCCCCTCCTGAGTTTCTGAGGAGGGGCCAGAGAACTTGCATTTCCCAGGTTGCAAGTTTCCAGGTGATACTGATTATCCACTGGAGAATTCTGTTCTCCACTGTCACAGACAGTCATGCAGTTGGCAGTGACCTCATGACATAGGTCTAGTCAATGAGATCTAAGCAGGAGATTATGGGGGTATTTCTGGGAAAGCATATTTTCCTGATGAAAAGGGACAGTTACAGCTGGACTGGCTCTTGAACCCTCCCACCTCTTCCTGCCATATATGATGATGTGATGTCTGGAGCTGCAGCAGCCATTTTGTGACTATGAAACAACAAACACAAGCCAAAGGCCAAGATTTATGGGCACAGAAGCCACTACCTGTTGTTGAGCCTCTGAAGCTATGCCAGCAACCACCTACCTCTGGACTTCTTATTATACTAGAAAAAAGAACAAAGCAGTCTTACTTGTTTAAGTCACTGTGGGTCAGATTTGCTACTACAAGAAGCCAGAAGCATTCCTCTCTGATACACAAAGATAGTCACATAGTAAGAGCTTAGTAAATGCTAACTATTTTATTGTTGAATTTCCAGCCTCATCATGATTTTACTGAAAGGCAGAAGAACAACGTTGTTTGGGGTGTAAACACAGGGGCCACACTGCTTGGATTTGAATTCTGGCTCTACCACGCACCGGCTGGGTGACTTTGGGGAAGTCACTTAACCTCTCTGTGCCTCAGTCTCTTCACTTATAAAATGGGTAAACTAAAATACCCATCTATGGTTGTCATGAATATTAAGTGAATCAATATAGGTAAAGTACTTAGAATAATCCTGAGTCTGAAGTAATGTCTACCAATATTAGGTATGATTATCATTATTATTCTGTATGAGTAGCTTTTCCCCACTTTTCACCTTTATGACACAACACTAGTCTGATTAAATCATGACCAAACATTGCTTGGGTGATAACGTGAGAACTGTATTAGGGCCTATTAACTACTGATGGTAATTATCACACTAGGTAAATCTGGTTGTTCTACCTTGTGAGCTACTGGGATCTTTTCTCATTTCCAACAGGCCAATTATTTCTAAGGAATTTCATAGCACTCTTTCAACATGCAATATTCAGGAAGCAGCTTATTCAGAGAGCCAAGTGTGAATTTTCAAGATGGCTAGTTACTCTTTAAACAATCTGTAATAGAAAGTAAACCCCAATCAATATCCTATAAAAATACATCAAGCAAAGACAGCAAGCAAATGTCCCCTTTTCCATTTCCCTAAAAAGCTGAAACCTGGAGTTCATTCCTTGTACCACTGCACTTGGGCTGGTCGTGCGTGTATAGGAAATTTCACCTCAAAATACTGATTTTTGCCATCATTTCAAAAATTGGAAGATCTGCCATAACTGGCCCTATGATGCCCCCAGACAACAGGACAATAGTCTTCTCTGAGTCACCACTATCCATGCCTGCCCAGTTCATGTATTTCTGTTTCCTGCCTGATCCCGTAAGTATCTGAGGTTTTGGTCATTGGACTGCAGTGGGAAAAGACCTATCATATGGGGAGGTGGTAAGGGGCAGAGGTGGAAGGGAGAGCTTGGTGTTCTGCACAGCTAGCTTTAAACCTAACCCCACCATTTTGTCCTTGTGAACCTGAGGGAATAAATTAACTTCCCCAGCCTCAATTTTCCCATCAGTAAAATGGGAGTAGTGATGCCTACCTCCCCAAGTCGGGGCGAGGGCCACAGGCTATGACAGAGCAGAAGGTTGATTCTGCAAACGGAAGCCACCCTGAAAAGTATCAACTCAAATCCCTGCTGCAGCTGTGGACCCTCAGCCTGGTCACTTAGCATCTCACAATCTGTTTGCTCATCTCTCAAATGGGGCCACACTCATCCGGTGGAATTTTTCTCGGGATAAGACGATTCCATAATCAGCACATAACGCTGGTGATTATTTGGTTTTGGCTTTGTCTCTCATTAGCATAGAGATAATGCATGTATCCAGGTGACTCACTGAGAATGGGGCTGAGCCCTGTTCATCCTTGACTCCCAGATACGTGACAGGTAGCACAGAGGAAGTACTCAGTTGAGATAACCAAACACAGGCATGAATACATGAGCTGTGCAGTGAGGTAGGAGATCAGGAAGGGGCTCTCCAGGGACTGGGCTCTCCAGGGACTGGGACTGGGAAAGACAGTGGTGTCTTTATAGGACACAACTGACCTCCATACAGAAAGGAGGGATGACCCAGATGCATCACGCATCACCATGAAATGCTTCTATCAGTCACTTATTCAACAAGTATTTATTGGTTGAAAAAATAAAGGTCTACTGAGTGGATACATATACTTGTTGAAGTGACAACAAGTGTGTGCTGTGCCAGGCCCTGTTCTAGGTACTGGGACCCAGCAGTGAACAGAACACAAAATGACTCTCCATCCATGGAGCTGACCTTCTGGTGCAAGGAGGCAAATAATCCATCAGTGTATAACTCATTGGTATGAAGTGGTAAATTCTACGAAGAAAACAATAAATTCACGTGTATTAGTTTCCTAGTGCTGCTCTAGCAAATTCAGGCACAAACACAGGGGCGTAAATAATATAAATATATTATCTAATAGCCCTGGACGTCAGAAGTCTGACACAGTTCTCACCGGACTAAAATCAAGGCGTCAGCAGGCTGAGTTCCTCCTGGAGGCTCTAGGGAATGATCCATTTTGTGGCCTTTTCCAGGTTTCCAGGTTCTCGAGGTCACCTGCATTGCTTGGCCGATGGCCCCATATCACTCCAACCTCTGCTTCCAATGTCACATCTCCTTCTCTGACCCTCTTTTCTCCCTCTTTCCCTTATAAGGATCCTTGTGATTACATTGTGCCCACAGGATAATCCAGGATAACCTCCCCAACTCAAGATCTTAACTTTAGTCACATCTGCAAAGTCCCTTTTGCCATGTAATGCAGTGTATACGCAGTTCTAGGATTGAGATGTGGCCATCTCTGGGGAGCCATTATTCTGCCAACCCCACCAGGGACAGGCGTAAACAGCGACTATGTTGGGAGTACAATAGGGTGGTCAGGGCAGGCCTCTCTAAGGAGAGGACAATTGAGCAGATCCTTAAAAAAGGCCATGCAAATATCTGGGGGATGGTAACAGCAGGCAGAGGGGAACATGCATGATGGTCTGCAGGAAGAGCAGGCAGGCAAGGATAGCTGGAGTGCAGCTCGAGAGGGTGAGAAAGTAGGAGAGATGAGGTCAGAAGGGTGGTCAGGAGCTGGCCATACAGGGCTGCGGTAAGGGCTTTAGGAGATTTTTCTAAACATGGTGGGAAAGTACTAGAGGGTCCTGACGAGGGAAAATAAAACTATGGTTTGGTGTTGTTGGTTTAAGCTATTTGGAAATAAGCAAATTTAGCTGTAATCTCAGGGAAACCGGACTGCCCCATGATGGTAATTAAGGACGTGGAATCCCAGCAATGATGTTACAGTCTGCTAAATAAATTTATCTGGAAAGATAAAGTGGGCATGGTGGACTACTCTGCAGGATACCATAATGATGGGTCCATGTCATGACACATCTGTCCAAACCCATAGAATGTACAACGCCAAGAGTGAACCCTAATGTAGACTATGGACTTTGGGTGATGATAATGTATCAGTTTCATCGGTTCATTGATTGTAACAAAGGTACCACTGTGGTAGGGGAGGTGATAATGGGGGAGGCTGTGCATGGGTGGTGGCCAGAGTATATGGGAAGTCTCTGTGCCTTCCCCTCAATTTTGTTATGAACCTTGAAATGCTTTAAAAAAAGTCATTAAAAAAAGAAAAAAAAGATGGAGTGGTGATCAGCCAGGAGCCCAGGAAAGGGAGAAGCAAAGCAAGAACGTAGCTGCCTTGGTTCAGCCTGTGCCTATGTGGAAGCAGGGACGAGACATTCTCATTACTAGATTTAGGTCCATCCTCACATCTTCCGTGTCTATGGTGTGCTGATCCTGATGAGAGAAGGGGGCTTCGAAAGTGACAGGGCTCTGCTCACAAAGAGCTGGCAGCCTAGCAGGGGACACACTGGGCCCTGCAGGCTGCTGAACCCGCAGCGACTAGGACCAAGGTCATAGAGAGGGATCTACTCCATCCTTCGGGGACAGTCAGGGAAAGTTTTGAAAGCACAAGACCCTGAGTGTGGGTTTGAGGAATAATAAGAGTTCTCCAGGGGGTGAGGAGAAGAAGTAATGATTCCAAGAAAAGCTATAAGGAAAACAAGCACCCAGTGGCATGAAACAGCAGGATGCATTCCTGGAACAGCAGGACAGGGGTACAAGTGGAAAGGAGTGAGTAGGGTGGGGTTGGGGGGGCGGTTAACCCATCAGAAAGATGACTAGACATTTCTTCAGGGCAAGGACACATCCAGCCTCTGCAAGAGCTTTTTGAGAAAAGTACTGCCCAAGAGGATCCTCTCCCCTTATTTACCAAGCCACCAGGTCCCCGGGAATCAGCCTCGCAGGGACTCGGGGTTTCAGTAAGATGGGACAGCAGATTGGACCATTGCAATTCTTAGAAAGGGACCAATTCGCCTATTGACCCCAGGGTCTGAGTGTGTTCTCAGGTCCAAGAAGAAGAGTCCTCTCTTCCCTCCTTTGCCCACCATCCCGAGAGCCTACAACTCTTCACTGTTGTGGCCTCTCCCGTTGCGGAGCACAGGCTCCGGACGCGCAGGCCCAGCGGCCATGGCTCACGGGCCCAGCCGCTCCGCGGCATGTGGGATCTTCCCGGACCGGGGCACGAACCCGCGTCCCCTGCATCGGCAGGCGGACTCTCAACCACTGCGCCACCAGGGAAGCCCCTCAAGTACTATTCAGATTCATTCGTCAGTAGTGTCCGGTCGCACACAATCACACTCTTCACCAGGACCTGGGAGGACCTGTCCTCGCCTCCTTCCCAGCCGCCCCATGCATGCTCCTTTCCCTTGGCATCCATCAGCCTCCAAGGCCTCCCAGCTGTTGCTCAAATGCCCAGGCACTCTCTTGCTGTTCCCCCGCCTGGAATGCTTGGCTCCTGGTTTACCCCTGTGCCAGCTTCTTCCCATCCTTGGGTCTCTCTTCCCTGCAGAAGTGAGAGGTATTCCCTGACCGCCCTGCTTGGGTGACCTCCCCCTCAGCCCTCCCTACCTCATCACCATCTTATTTCCGTCCTAGTCATTCTCACAAACTGAAATATCTGTTGCTCTCTTGTCAACCTGCTCGTTGTCTCCACCCCCATATTGAATGCCGACTCCCTGTAGGCTGGGATGTTTGCCTGTTTTGTTCACTGCAGTATCCCTGGAGCCTAGAACAGTGCCTGGCGTATAGTAAGTGCTCAATAAATACCTATTGAATAAATGGCCACGAAAGGGAAAAGTCCAAGAGCGTGCCGAGCACATTAAGGATGGCAGCCTCACTTCTGACTGGGGTTACAGATAGCTTCAAGGAGGAGGGGGCCCTCCATGTCTCAGCATCTCGCCCTAGTCATCTGTGAAATGGGCACAATGACGCCAGTCTCACGGGGTTGTCAGGATGATGAATGGGATAAGGCAGTAAAGGTTTCAGGACACAAGAAGACATCTGTCAGTTCCTCTCAAATTCATGCTCACATTTATATAATCATAACTGAGGTTGTTTCCCAAAACTGGCAAAATCATTCTTAAGGATAAGTGAGAATAGGGTAAAATGTTCTACCAAATAAGTTTTGAAGAGAAAAGTCTTATCCTACCAGATATAAGAGTAATAGTTTATTTACTCATTCAACGGTCACTGCATGTGATAAGATGCCTGTGGTGAACAAAAAAGACATAATCCCGAGTGAAGTGTGATGCTTCTGGGAAACTGAGGTACAAAAATGTCCACCAGAGATTCAGGATGGAGCAGAGGAAGGAACACAGCTTTGCAGGTTGACAAGCTCAGGCTGAACTCCAGCAGAGAAGAGAAGAGCTATTTGGTAAGTAGGGCTGGGAAAACTGGTTAGTTCTTGGGACAAAAATCAAATCAAATCCGTACCTCTCTCTGTTCACTAGACTCCAAAATCAACTTGAGTGGATCAGAGTTCAATGTAACAACATCAAAACCACAAAGCTCAGTGCCTTCCAAGAAGCATTCAATGAATACCAGTCTCTTCCTTCCCCACGACTGATGGAGACGACCATCTTCTAGGTGTGTAACCTCCTCCCTCACCAGGTAGCCTACTTACTCAGAGGCCACAGACTCATAGGCTACGCGGGACTGGAACTGACACCTTCCCACCCAGGAAGAGTGGCTGCACGGGGGTGCCACGTGTATATATTCACTCCCAATGCTGAGGGCTATGAGTTCATCCGCAAGTCTATGCTAGTAGCACTCAGGGCTCTGAAGGGAGCCATCTTTGCACAGAGCCTCCCTCGCTCATCCATGGTTCCTCTGCCCTAAGGTGTAGATTTCATCCATGGTTACATCAGGGGCTGATATTCAGCTGGAGACGCTGATCCAGCTCCTTGGCCAGCATCCATTCTGGCTGGTCGGGGCCAGAGCTGGACCAGTTATTCCGTCCAGACTTCTTACGTACAGAGTAGAAAACCAGTGTTTGCTAAACTGAGCTGCTTCTTTTAGCCTCATTAAAAACTGTTTTGTTTTCTAGTTGATAAATGTGTTTCATAAAGACCAAAAGCCTTTTTTTCCCTCACTCTATACCCTTATCAGCGAAAACACTGAATCTATAAGCATTTAGGAAATCATATGCCCAATTCATAGAGGAAAATATTATATGGCAATAATCTCGGGACAGAAGCTAATTTGGATGCTCTTTGACAGGTGGAATCTATGATAATGAAAGTATCAAACACATGAGAGAGAGAGAGAGACTAACAATTCCTCAAAGCAAAGACTCTCAGATACATCTGCTTCCTCTGTGCCCAGTATATTCATTTCCTGGGGCTGCCATAACCAAGAACCACAAACTGGGTGGCTTAAAACCACAGAAATATATTCTCTCACAGTTCTGGAAGCCAGAAGTCTGAACTCAAGGCGGCAGCAGGGCCAGGCTCCCTCCAGACAGTCTAGGGAAGCATCTTTCCCTGCCTATTCCAGCTTCTGGGGCTGCCGCGCCAGCCATCCTTACTGCTCCTTGGCTGTGGCCGCATCACTCCAGTCCCTGCCTCTATCATCACGTGGCCGTCTCCCCTCTGTGTCTGTCTCTGCGTCTCTTCTCTTCTAATAAGGACACCAGTCATTAGATTAGGGCCCTAATCCAGAATGACCTCATCTTAACTAATTACATCTGCAAAGACCCTCCTTCCAAGTAAGGTCACATTCTGAGGTTCCAGGTGGACATGAATTTGGGGGGACACTATTCAACCCAGAACACCCAGAACGACACCTGGCCCAGAAGAGAGGCTGAATAAAGGATGACCAAGCAGATGCATGAATGACCAAACAAACGATCCACATTCGTGGCTGTATGCACCTGTGTGTATACTTATAGCTGTCTAGTTGTAGAAACAAAAAGATACTTTAGAAACGAAATGGCATCACTTGGTTCCTCATTCTGGTACAGTGGAACCAGCTCTGGCAGAGGCAGGCTTTCGTTATTTCCAGCTGTGCAACCTTGGACAAAAAGTGCTGTCCCAGCCAGCTCTCAACACAATGATTGAAAGAGAAACTCAGTGTGACTTAGAGCATGACCATTTTTCCTAGAAACCAAGCTACCAATTTCCTGATTTTTGACAAAAGTACAAAAACAATTCAACGGAAGAAGGCCAGCCTTTCAATAAATGGTGCTGGAACGACTGAACATCCATGGACATCCCTCGACCTAAGTCAAGGCCAGAGTCTTTGGTGGGGGGCAGGGTCAGATCACCGATCAATTTGCTGGGACGGGAACAGGAGACAGCCCTGCTGTGAGGTCCGAGGAAGAGCTTGGGCAGCCTGGAGGCAGATCTGTGGATACTGTGAAGTTGGTGTAAGGGGCTGCCATTTTCACTGTGAAAGAGAAATCAGACTCCTTGATGAAGGCAAATGGGGAGGGTGGAAGCAGATGTTCGGGGAAGGTGAGAGAGAAAGCCAGGGATGGGTGCCCTGGATGGCCTCGAGCCCAAACATGCCCACGTGACCCAACAGCTTCAGAAAAGCCACCCTGGGTCAGGGGGTAGGATGGCCAACTCGGTGTCCTCTCCCCCAGTACCTGCCCTGGCCCCAGGCCTGCCCACTACTCTTTCCCACCATCAAGTGCTGCTATGGCAGCCCCCCAGTGACATTTGCCTTCAGCTGAGGTCCTCCAGCCTGAACTCTGGATTCTCACATTTGACCATGAGCAACCTGGGGGCAGGGGCCTGCCCCAGGAATCTCCATGTCCCTGGTTCCTGGCCCAGGTCCTGCCCTACACACAGAGGAAGGACCTGTATTGGTTTTCTATGCTGTGTAACAAATATCACACATTTAGCAGCTTAAAATAACACCCACTGATTAGCCCACAGCTCTGTAGTTCAGAAATCTGAGTGGAAGCAAGTAGGTTCTCTGCTTAGGGTCTCACAAAGTCAAAATCAAGGTGTTGGCCGGGCTGCTCTTACTGGAAATTCTGGGGAGGAGTCAGCTTCCTAACTTATCGAGGTTGGCAGGATTCAGTTCCTTGTGGTTGTAGGATGGTGGTGCCTGTCTCTTTCCTGGCTGTGAAGTGGGAGTTTTCTAAGCATCTGGAAGCTCCTAATGCTTCTCATGCTTCCAATCTCTCTCCTACTGTCCTTTCTGTAACTACTCTGATAAATCTCTCTGCTTTTAGAGGGCTCCTGTGATTAGATATGATCCACCTAGATAATCTCCTTTTTGCAATATAATGTGACATAATCACAGGAGTGGAGTGGGAGACCGGATGCTCATGGGGGCCATCTTAAAATTCTGCCACCTACAGGGCCAAATAAATGATGAATTTATTGTCATGAACTGCTAGAGATTAGGGATGGCCCCTAAAACACACACACATGCACACAGGCAGGCACGTACATGGGCACACATGCACAATGTAATTCCCTTTCTAGCCTAACGCAAACCAGAATAATAAGATAAGCCTCACTGAAATGCTTTATATCCATGGCCTGTGGTGTCCCTTTGGGGTTAGAAGATCTGTTTATTTTGTATTTCCTTTCTGACCTTCACAGAAATATGATTCTATTTCAGGCCCTGGGGCAGAAACATACCAAACTTGGTCCCAGCCATGTCCAGCGTGTGCCCGTCAAGAGGGTAAGCAGCACCCACAAAGGCTAGAATGGAGGAAAGCTCCGGAGGCTTTGGGTGGAGGCAGAGGGGGCACTGGCCACCCCCTCTGACGGTTTCAGGAGGCTCCAGAGCCCAGAAATTGCTGCTCACTTTTAGGTAGAGTTGGGATTATTTAGCTCTGGACAATCACAGTGAAATCCTTTGCTGCTCAGACATCTGGAGAACTCAAAGATTTCAGGACTTTTTCTCTGTGAGAGAGCCAGATTCTATAATTCAAAGAAGGGTGTGATTTCTAAGTGGAGGGGCTACGTAGCAGCTCCCCTGGCCCACAAACTGGAGGGATGATGACATTTTGGCAGAAGCAGGGCATGAGAGAACACCTCCTTGAGGAGGCAAAGTGGGGGTTTACCTCACCTCTCTCCTCCCCATTCCTGTGAAAATTAAATGAGATCACACGTGGAAAGGTTTACACCAGAGCCCAACACATACCAGGTGATCAATAAATGTGTGTGGTGGGGAGGAGTGATGGGGATGATGACAGTGGTGACATGATTGATGATGATGGTTACGGGCTGAACTGTGTCCCCCAGAATTCACATGCTAGAGTCCCCAGAACCTTAGATGGGACTTATTTGGAGGAATGGCGTTTAAAGAGGTGATTAAGGTAAAATGAGGTCACTAGAGTGGGCCTTAACCCAATATGACTGGTGTCCTTATAAGAAGAAGAAATTAGGACACAGACATGCACAGAAGGATGACCATGTGAGGACACAGGGAGAGGGCGGCCGTCTACAAGCCAAGGAGAGAGGCCTCAGAAGGAACCAACCCTGCTGAATCCTTGATCTCAGACTTTTAGCCTCCAGGACTGTGAGGAAATAAATTACCATCGTTTAAGCCCCTCAGTCTATGGTACTTTGTTATGGTGGCCCAAGCAGACCCAGACAATAATGATGATGCTTTTGATGTTATTGGAAAAGCACAGGACTAGGGGACATGAGGGACCCTGGGTTATAGAGGGAAAACTCTGTATTCAATCATCACCCATGCCCACCACAGTGTGGATCCAGGGACGAGAGGTCAGGAGGCATGTAGCATCCAGACAAGGGGGTCAGAGAGTCTGAACCAGAGCCAGGACAGGAGGAGAGAAAAGGACACAAATCAGCAAGAACACTGGAAGTGGCCACAGAGGGAAGGGAGGAGTGGACTCAGTGAAGATTCTGGATCCCCAGCACAGGTGACTGATTAGATATGGAGGGTGAAGGCCCCAGCAGAGGCAAAGACCAAAGGAGAAACAAGGACAATTTGTAGGGAAAGATGGAGAGTTTGGTTCACGGCCTGTGAGCTTGTGGGGCCCGTGGTGATAAAGAGACAGCAGGAGGACCCAGGGAGTTGTAAGGAGCGGGTGCTGGCTCTGGACTCAGCAGCCGGCGTGGGAGAGGTGGATGAACTGGTCCAGGTGGGGCACACCAGTCAAGAATAGGGGCTGAGGACAGAAGCCTGGGGACACCTGCAGCTAAAGGCAGGCAACACGGGACACAGGAGGGGATACTGCTTAGAGACAGGGGAGAGAACCCAAGAATATCACAAAACTGGTCTCAGTCAGCTCGGGCTGGTGTAACCAATACCATAGACTGGGGGGCTTAAACAAACAGGCATTTATGTTTCACGGTCTGGAGGCTGGACGTCCAAGAACAAGGTGCCAGCAGATTCAGTTCTGGTAACGGCCCTCTTCCTGGTTCAGAGACAGCTGCCTTCTTGCTGTGTCCTCACATGATGGAGAGGGAGAGCTCTCTTCTCTCTTCCTTTTCTTACAAGGACAGTAATCCCATCATGGGGCCCCACCCTCGTGACCTCATCTAAACCTAAGTATCTCCCAAAGGCCCACCTCCAGATGCCATCACCCTGGGGTGTGAATTCAGGGGGACATAAACATTCAGTCCGTAAGAGAACCCAAGGAGGAGAGTCCACAGAGGGGTCCAGTGCGTCAAATGCCACAGGTATGGGTGTGGTCAGTATCCCCAGTGGAGCCAGGGCCTGCACACAGTAGGCCCTCAAAGCACTGGCGAATGGACAACTGAATGAATGAATGAGTGAATGGGTGGACACAGTGAACACTCAGTCACTCTTCCCCATTCTGTGGACGTTTATCCCTTCTCCACTGGCCCAGGAGACCTGCATGGACAGGCCTGGGCTATGTTTTTCCTAGCCTTCCTGGCCTCTCGATGTGACTGGCTGCCAAGTGGTGGCCAGGAGAAGTTTCCTGAACAGACGTCTGTCCCTCCCCCTTATCGGGGACAGCAGTCTTCTCAGCTCTCACAGCGAGACCCAACAGAGACTTGGATGCAGGCCCAACTCCAGACCCAGCCTCTCCACCCAGCACTGTGTGACCTGAGGCTGTCTTAACCTTTCTGGGGCTTTGCTTCCATATCTGCAAAATGGGAACAGTAATTTCACTACCTTTGAAAGTCACTGTGAAAGATGATTTACAGAAGACAGCCAGCATTCCACCTGATAGATCTGACCTGCTTTGTCCTTAGTGTTACTGCCATCTAAGCCATTACTGCTGGCAGTTGTTGATATTATTGTCAATTGTTACTGACATCACTACATACACAGAACCTGAAGCTGGCTCCTCCCCTTACAAGCTGTGGGACCTGCTTCCTCCTCTGTAATAGGAAAGTAATAATAACAGCTACATGATAGGATTGCTGTAGGATCAAATTATTTAATATTTGTAAAGTGCTCAGAACAAAGCACGGCACCAGGCAGGTTCCCGATCACTGTCACTAAGTCATTTAGTTGTTTTTACACTAACAGACAGATCTCAAAAATTCTCATGATTTCACACATGATCTGCAAACATTACGATCATTCATTCAAAAAGTGTCTATTTGTGAGTCCTGGATCTCTATGTGTAGGGATTAAAAACTGACTGGATATTGAAATAAATGTGGAGGAAAAAGAAATCATTAAAACTTTAAGGACATAATAGAGTCTATGCAAACAAAAGCAACTTCTGTAGCTCAAGTCACCCCATTAGTCTCAGAACATACAAACGTGCTATTTGAAATTTGTGAGTTCATATGTGAACTCACATTTATAAGCTGAGTGCACTCTTTCAGAACTGAGACTGTCCTTATCTACTTTGTTTTGAAAATGGAACATTTGGTAACAGAACCATACAGTCATAACACAGATTGCTCAGTCACTGAGCATATGCTTGGGTTTTGTCAGATTCTTGGAAGGAGATAAAACCTTGGGAACAGAAGTCTGAAAAAATTGACAATATTTGAGAGAAAAAGAAAAGGAAATGAAAGCTTTCTGGAAATCTCATGCTTCCAACAGTCCAGCCCAGCTCCAAAGCACTCCTTGTCAGATATTTGCTAAGAAAAAGGCCAAACCGTTTCCTTTTCTGTCCATTTAGAAATGGAAACTGTTCCAGCCTGGTATGAAATCTTCCTAACGCCCCAGTGGTTACACGTGCTCCTGTCCCTTCCGTGAGCTTTCCCAGCTAACAGAATATCAAACTTCCCATTTCTAATGTTGACGCACACAGGACAAGGCACAGAAAGAATTTACTAAACTGTGGGAATGACACCAAACTCAGAGCCTGCCTGAGGGGCAGAAGCTCGCCACCATCAGGACTGCCCACAGCACACAATCCTGCAACAAGGGGGAAACTGGTTCTGGGGGCAAAATTATCTTAGTCTTTTAAGTGCAAAGCACAGGCACACAGAGACGGTGTGCACAGGTATACAGTATACCTGAGCTATCAAAATCCCATGGCAGGTGGGGAGTGGGGGAGATGATCAGGAAAACAATGTCTCAAAAGGCTCCTGGGACGGGCGTGGGAAGGTGAAGATGCAAGAGAGGTTGAGAAGCTCTGGCCTGCAGTGACCAGCCAAGCGCGGGGAACGTGCCATTTGGCCAGGTGTTTGTAACAGTCATCCTAGTTATTCGTGCACGAGTACTCGGCACAGGGAACAGCACATGCAAAGGTCCTGGGGCAGGAACAAGTTTGGTGTTTCTGAGCACCTGACAAAAGGCCGTGTGTCTGAAGTGGTGAGTGATGGGAAGGGCAGGTGGGAGTGAGCTGAAGTCAGAGAGGTAGGTGGGCCCCTCAGGCCACTGTTTACAGAGCTTGGAGCGAATTTAAATGCAGGGGGTACTGTGGAGGAGTCCCAAGCAGGGACAGTATATGACCTGACTTAGATTTTCAGATGATCCCTTTTGCTGCCTGTCACAAGTGATGGGTTGGGAGCAAACTCAGAAAGGGGGTGTGGGTTAAGAGGCTGCTGTAGCCACATCGATTGCCTGATGTTTCAGACGATTCGGGGCCAGGCGTAGCTCTCAGTCTCCACAGTGAGGAGCTCACACCCGCTCTCTCCGCTCTCCATACGAGGAAGCTGAGACCCAGACAAGCCAGGAACCTTGCCATTGGGTCAGAGGCGCGGAGGGCCAGGCCGAGGACTTGAACACTGGCCATTCCAGCTCTAGAGCCTGAGCCTGAAACCACTGGGTCCACAGCACTGTGCAGGAGGATGTGCACTGGTGCAGGCGGCCATGGCAGCATGAAGATGAAGAGATCAGAGGCCAGTGGGAGTCACAGAGACGGAAGAATGAAAGTCAAAGATGCAGCAAGCACCGGCCACACCAGCATACCCCCATCACATGTTCCCTTCTCCCAGAAGCAGGCGGAAGCCCCCCGTCTCTGGGGGTCTCAGGCAGGCAGCAACATGCAGACACCAGAGTAAGTAAGACAGCCCTCTCTGCTTTACTGAGAAAAGAAAGAGACTCTGGGAGGAAGTTGAGCTTCCAGTTCTAAAGGTCTCTTCTCTTCCTCCTGCAATGTGCTGGCCGGTCACGCATGTAGACAGGACAGGACCAGCTGTTGAACTTGCAGGGCTCAATGTAAAGTGAAAACGCACAATCCCTTATTCAAATATTATTAAACATTTCAAGATGGTGATAGAGCATCAAACCAAATGTGGGGCCTCTCGCAGGGTACAGCCCTAGGCGACTGCCCAGGTCCCACGCATGGAGCTGGCCTTGCTTGCAGGAATGTAGGAGAATACAGTGTGAGGTGTGTGTGTGTGTAACATGTGAGTATGTAGAGCATTCCATGTATGTACAGTGTTTAAAAGAATAGATAAATGTTCAGAGCAGAACATTTATGTCATTATGATTTGAATCCACTCCATTTCAATCTGAGGGTCTGTCCCTCTTAATGAGAGAAAGCCAGAGAGGGAGAGAATTAAGATCAGACAAGTCTTGCCACCAATCGGACTATCTACATTCTTACAAAAACCCTGTGAGGTTGTTATTATGCCCGATGTTATAGTTAAGGTAACTGAAGCTCAGAGAGATTAATTAGCACCATCAATTTCTTATAGATAATAATGCCTCATGCTTGTATCATTCTTTCTGGTTCAAAAAAGCATTTCCACCCTTTTCTGACCTTCATGGCACCCTGGGAGGGGAACAGAACAGAGATGCTTGTCCTTGATTTAATGGGAGCCAAGTGACTTGGCCAAGTTCCTGCAACCAGCAGAGTCTCAGTGCCAAGGAGAGGGCCAACACTCCTGACAGCTTGTCCAGGGCCGCCCCGCAGGGCCAGGAGTCCTTGTGCAGCTCCTCAGCACCAGGCCTGGTTTCTCTGTACAGACCTGTGAAATGGGTTACTGCCTTGACTACACTTTTCGAATTGGCCACGAGGAAGCTCAGATCTGCATGGGGACTTTGAAGGTTCACATTTCCAGCTTCCCTCTGGCACTGTTTCTGCCCCATCCATGTTTTTCTTCCTTGTTTTCACTCATATTTTCATTTGTGTCACCCTCTTATACATCCAGTGCCTGCTAAGACAACTGAATCTTTCCTGGAACACAGTAGGAAAGCAGTTTTTCAAGCTCACGCACGTGTCTCTCTCACTATGATCCTTTTCAGGGCCGGTGCAATTTGGGAAGCCTGGTGGCCCAGGGATTGGAACTGGGTTGGGCTCAATCAGCCTCACGTGCAAATCCGCACGTGAGGCCCTGTAGGCACTAGAAGCATCCCGAGGACCGGGAGATGGGAGTCTCCCCTTTGGACGATAAAGCAACTTGACAAAGTTAACCAATGACACAGGACAGCCTGAGATGTGACACTTACAAGAGAACCACCCTTGAGCATCTCCCAAACCCCTGTACTTCTAACCAAATTAAATCATAATTTCACTATGATCTTTGACAACTGATGACGGAATTTCAGGGAAGGTCTCCAGCTACCCCCTCCCATGCAGGGTAGGTTCCCTGCAGCCCGTGACCTCACATAGTGGTCGGAACAGTTGCCCTCTCCTTAACTTGGGTCATTAATGTGGGGTCAGGGGTTGGGAAGAGCTGGAGCTGCCGAGTAATCCCAAACAAATGCCGGGCTCCAACCTGGGAGGTGCATCACACCTCCACCCACGGAATAAGAAGCCCCCGCTGCTCCCAATTAAAGCATCACATCTCCCCCTGCTGCCCGCCATGCAGGAGGCAGTGTGTTCTGGAGGAGATGTGTTTCCTTGGTTCTCCTGTCTCTCTTTTTATTGGAAGACAGGAGGGAGTTCTTTGAAAAGACTGGAACTCACAAAAGTGAGTCCTATGTCTCTATGCAGGACTCCTTTTAAGAGAAAATCTGACTTTTAATAAAAGCACTCTGGTGGAAAGATGTCAGAAAGATCTGTTATTTATTCATTGGTTACATATTTACAGGGAGCTTATTCTTTGACTTTGTTGGTGTTGTGTGCTGAGACACCAGAACAAATAAGACGGGCATCTCTGTCTTCCAGGAACCTAAAATCTAATAGGAACCTGACATTCAACAGGAATTTTACCTGTAATTGGCGGAAGTGCTGAAGGGTACAAGAAGACATGTCATGGGAAGGAAGACACCTGGGGGCAGGGAAGGCTCCTTTGAGGGAGTGAACTTGACACTGTGACCAGAGGATGCACAGGAGTTGGGCAGTGTTGGGAGGAAGGGCAGGAGGGGTGGAAGTGGGGAGAGTATGAGAGATTATTCCAAGCAGAAAAAAGAGCAAGTTCAAAGACGCTGAAATGGGGTGGGGGGGTGTGTAGAGGTGAGAGATGATACTGAAGAGGTGGCAAGAGCAGGCCATGCTGGGCTTTTGAGGTTGCCTAAAGAAGTTATTCCTTATCCTGAGGGCAATGGGGAGCATACAGGGCTCTGAGTGGTAGAGGGGAGAGGGGAGAGTGTGAGTGTGTCTGTGTGTGTGTGTGTATTAAAAGGATAGGGTGAGGGCTTCCCTGGTGGCGCAGTGGTTGACAGTCTGCCTGCTGATGCAGGGGACACAGATTCATGCCCCGGTCTGGGAAGATCCCACATGCCGCAGAGCGGCTGGACCCGTGAGCCATGGCCGCTGAGCCTGCGCGTCCAGAGCCTGTGCTCCGCAACGGGAGAGGCCACAACAGTGAGAGGCCCGCGTATCGCAAAAAAAAAAAAAAAAAAAAAGGGTGGGGTGATATGATCTGTTTTGCCATTTAGCAAGGTGGTTCATCAATCAGTATGGGCTAGGTTATGCTGTGTAACAAGTAAACCCAAAATCTTGATGGGTTGTAATAATGAATGTTTGTTTTGTCACTTGTACTACTTGTCCACACAGATCAGCTGATGGCTCCATCTACTGCACTCACTCAGGGACTAGGGCTGACAGAGGCTCCATCTGACCTACTATGTATTTTACTCCTTTGGTTGTTGTCTATCTCTCTCCTTAAGAACTAGCATATTTGTCTGATTTGTTCACTCCCTTCTCCCCAGTGCCTGGTACATAGGAGGCACTGAATCACATCTATTGAATAAATGAATGTTGTTCACTTTGGTCAGTCACTGTCACCTGTTAACCCTGAGAGCCAGCCAATCTCCTCCCTTCCCCACTCCAGGACTCTTCTTCCCCAGCTCTTTGTGAACCCCACCCATGGTTCATTTTTCTAATCTTAGACCTCTGCTCCACAGAGAAACTTTCTTGGACTACCTTTGTGATGGTCAACTTTATGTTTCAACTTGACTGGGTGTGAAATGCCTAGATATTTGATCCAATATTATTCTGAGTGTGTCTGCAAGGGTGTTTTGGATGAAAGTAACATTTAAATTGGTAGTATGAGTAAAGCAGATTGCCCTACCCAATGTGGGTGGGCCTCATCAAATCAGTTGAGGGCCTGACTAGAACAAAAAGCTAACCCTTTTGAGGAGTACGAGAATTGACTCCCTAGAGCTGGGAAATCAGTCTTTCTGCCATCGGGCTTGAACTGAAACTTTGGCTCTTTTTAGATCTCGAGCCCGCGAGTTTTCAGACTGAAACTTACACTATTGGCTCTCCTGGGCCTCCAGCCTTCTGACAGCAGATCTTGGGACTTCTCAGCCTCCATAGTTGCATAAGCCAATTATTTATAACAAACCTCTTTATCTATCCATCCATCTACCCATCCAATAGCGTCCCTATTGCTTCTGTTTCTCTGGATTCCCTGACTAATACTACCCTGCAGCTGACATTGTTGGTACCCCACTCATCTTCTGTCCTTACCACCTCAATGCACACACTGCAAACACCTGCATCTCTTTGATGAAGGGCTTTCCCTGGTGATGGGACTCTGCTCTGCCCTGCACGGAAGCTGGTAAATGCCCAGAATTGCGAGTACCCTGGGGGAGCCTTCAACCAGTGACTGGTGGGCATGGGTGAATCAACATCCCACATCCCTTGAACATAGGGGTGGGATGACCCTGAGGCATGTTCTACACCACTTCCCAAAGTCTGCAGGTGCCCACAGTGGTAACCTGCTTGATAACCCAAGCTTTAATGACTGTCTCCCCTTCCTTGCCTCACTTGCCCTCCCTCCGTCTTTCTTGGGATCGCCTTCTAAGCAAACTGCTTGTACGTAGAACCTTGTCTCAGGGTTTACTTCTAGAGAAACCTGAACTAAGACAAACCCCATCAAGGAGGTCCACGCACATCATTTTCTATCATAGGACCCTGTATACTTCCTTCCTGGCATATATCATACTCTCCCATTTTGTATGTATTAATTTATTATCTCATTGTCTGTCTGTAACTAGGGCACTTTTCTATCTTTATTTCCATTGTGCCAGGTGTGAAGTAGTTGTTCAATAAATATTTGATAAACATCTGTCGAGTAAATGGATGAAGGAAGGATCTAACCCTGGACTTGTGCCTTCTTCCCGGACCTCGGCTCCCTCACTAGGAAAATGAGGCTGTTGTGCATGGCACCTGGAAGGCTACTTCTGGCTTTCACATCCTGAGATTCTGAGACATCAGTGGCAGGCGGGATAATGAAGCACATGGTTTTGTTGCCGGACAAAGCTCTGGGTAAGAATGTGGCTTCTGTCTGCATTAACTTGACAAGGAAGCTGGCGAGAGCATGGCAATTAGGAGGGAAGAAAAAGGGAGAGGGAAAAAATCCTCCTTAGAGGTGGTCTTTGGCAAGCTAATGATGGTGTGCAGCCTGATGCAGAAAGAACATTGGAAGTGTTTGCATATAAATTGCCTTTTAAGGTTTCCATTCTTTGAGACTAATGAGTGTTTCAGATTTAAACATAACGGTTCTCTCCTAATTACTGTTTTAGTCACTCTTCTGTTTTTCCTCCTGATTTCTACTTGTGATTCTAGGAGGCAGAAAGATAAGCCCACTTCCTGAAGTCAATGACCCTCAGCATCGGCAGATTTAAGGTCTGCAGGTGATCCTGAAGCACACTGTGGTGGAGTAGAAGTATAATACTGTACATGTCAAAAATAATAATAAAGTTTTATTTAAAAAAAGAAAAAAATTGCAGCTCAAAGAAGTGGAGCATTGTTCCCCAGATCACACAGCTAGAACTGGTAGGATTGGACTTTGAATCCAGGTGCCTGTGGGTTTATGTATTTTCCATCACCAGATCTGCTAACCACTTAAGAAACAGTCATAATTCCCAGGAGTAGAAATATTTTAAATTATAAGCCACTGATCCACAATAGCAAGAAATGGAAATAAAGAAATAAAATCAAATGCCACTATAAAAAGCAACTTAAATAATGTTTAAAGAAATATACATGATAACTAAATGTAATATGTGATCTTGAATTGGCTCCTGAACTGTGAAATTTTTTTCCTTATGTTATGAAAGACACTAGTGGAATGATTGATAAAGTGTGAATAAAATCCATTGACTTAAAAAAAATGTGTAATGCCAAATGAACCTGAACTTGAACATGAGCTTGATTCTCTCACTCTGCAAGTTGCCTGACTGGTTGACAGATAAAAAAACTCAATAGAAAATCTGAATAGTCCTGTATCTCTCAGGAAGTAGAATCTATAATTAACTATATTATCACAAATAAGTCTTTAGGTCCAGATGGCCTCTTCCATTATAGTAGGAAAGAACACCAAAATTATGTAAACTCTTCCAGAGAACAGAAAAAGGGGGAACATTTCCCAATGTGTTTTATGAGACTGCCTCATCTTGATACCAAAACATGAGAAAAACATTATAAGAAAGGAAAATTACAGGTCAATCTGATTCATGAACATGGATGCAAAAATTCTACATAAAATATTAGCAGACTGAATCCTGCTATAAGAAGGTTACTATAACATGACCAGAGTCAGTTTATCCCAGAAATGTAAGATTGATGACATAAAAGATAAAGAGAAAAAAAGGCATTTGAAATAATTTTAATTGCTGCATTAAAAGCATTTGATAAAATCCAATACAAATTCATGATAAAACACAGTATATTTAGGAGTAGATGGAGTTTCTTTAATCTGATATTTACCAAAAAATTTTTAAAAATAAACCTAATGGTTAAATATTTAAAGAAATTAGGAAACAAGCAAAATGCTTATCACTATTTGTATTCAACCTCTAGTAGGTCCTAGAAAATTTCTCAGGCACAAAAAGAAATTAAAGGTATGAGGTTTGGAAAAGAAAATATAAAACACCCTTGTTCACAGAAGACACAATTAGATATGTAGAAAGTCAAAGATAATCTACAGAAAAACTAATGTACTTAATAAGTAATTTTAGAAAGGACACCAGATACATGATCAATATACAAAAAAGCAATTGTATTTCTATGTATCATTTTAAAGATAACTCAAATAGCATCATACAATTAAACATCTATAATGTTTAATTGTATGTAGACTTTTTCATATCTAAAAAATGTGCAGGAGCTCAAGTTTTACTGAGAGAAATAGGATGACTATAAATAGAGGGATATACTATGCTCATGGATTAGAAGACTCAGTACTTTGAAGTTGTTAATGGTCCTCCAATTTATCTATTTAGTTAACAAAATTCCAGCCATTTTTTAAAGAAAATTGACTACCTGTTCCTATGATTATATGGAAATACAAAGGGCCAAGAGTAGCCAAGGCAATCTCACAGAAGAATAACAAAGTAAGAGAAGTTAAAATGCCATATCTAAAATTACAAAGTTAGGGGAATTAAGGAAATATGTTATTAGCATATGGACTGACAAGGAGAACCATGAAATAAAGAGTCCAAAACCAAAAACAGACCGACACACGTACAGTCAATTCCTTTGAGACAAGGGTGATACTGTAGTGCCATGGAGACAGCATGGTTTGAGCAGATTATTGCAGAATGGACCCCAATATGTCCACACTACCCTATATCCATGACATGGGGAAGTCCCTTCCCAAAGTCTGGGGTTGAATACTGGCCTTCCTCTGGCCAAAGGGATGATAGCAAATGTGATATAAACGGAGATTGAAAAGTGCTTTCACATTATGACATTCTCTTCTCTCTTAGAACCTAGCCACTATGTGAACCAGCCAGGTAATCTTGCTGTAAGGTGACAAACCATAAGGAAAGGTGCCCCAGTCAACCCAGAGGCAGGTTGCAGGTATATAAGTGAGCCTCAGCCCAAATCGCTGACATGCAGAATTGTGACCAAAATAAACGGTAGCTGTTTCAAGTGACTAAATTGTTTTTGATAGTTTTTGTTACACAGTGATAGCAAACTGTTCACAAGGGCCTTTTCGATTCACAGTACTGGGTAAACTGGAAATAAATACTGTCCCCTCCTCCCCTCACCCCATAAAGAAAATCAACTCCGGATGGATGGAAAATCATTAATGAAAGGTAAAAATGTAAACCTTCAAAAGGTTACACAGGAAAAAAATATTGGGGACTTATAAGTAGCAAAGATTTTTTAAATAGGAAACAAAATATGTCTTAACTGTTACAAAGGACAAACTTGTTATGTTGGGTACATTCACATAACAATTTCTGTTACTAAAAGGTACAATTAAGAGAATGAAAAAGCCAGAGTGTGAGAAAATATATGCAGTGTATATAACTGACAAAGGTTTCTTTTTCAAAACACATCAAGAACACCTAAGAATCAGTAAGAAGAGAGAGAAACCAGTTTGACAAATAATTGGTAGAAGACCTGAACATATATTTCATAAAATGACCAATATGCAGATGAAAAGGCACTCAATCTCATCAGGCATCAAGGCGATATAAACCGAAAGCGCAACGGATCGTCACTGCACATACACCAGAATTTCTAAAATTATAAAGAATGACAGTACCAAGTGTTGGCAAAGGTGAGGGAAAACTAGAATTCTCATATATCACAGAGCAAGTGCAAATTGGTAAAAACACTTTGGAAAACGATTTGACGGTGCCAATCAGAACTAAGCATTTGCATATGACCTAGCAATTCCATTCCAAAGTACACATCCAAAAAATTACAGGTACACCAAAAAAAAAAACAATGTGCAAGACATGTACAAGATTTGTTCCAGCCCCAAATGGAAACAACCCAAATTCCAGCAAGCCAAAAGAACAGACTGCAATATAATCAAACACTGAAATACAGGCACAAGCTAGAATAAACAATCTACAACTACGTGAAACAAGTGATCCTCAGAAACATCATGTTGAATGAAAGAGCCTCATACAAGAGAAGATACACCACAGGTCTACATTTATTTAAAGTTCCAAACCTGGAAAAAAAGCTAAATGAGGCTGACGAAGTCAGGGCAATGGTTATCTTTAGGAGGAGATGAGTGGCAGAGAGCCTGGGGTGGAGGAGAGAGGGGCTGCGGTTCTTCAGGTCAGTGATTTCTTTCTTTCCTTCTTCTTACTGCTCTTTTTTTTGTCTGCAAGAGACTCCATTTATTTTTATTTGCTTTATTTTATTTTATGGTGAAAACACTTAACATGATATTTATGCTCTTAAATTCTTAACAAATTTTTAGGTGTACAATACATTATTCACTATAGGTACAATACTGTACAGCAGATCTCTAGGGCTTATTTATCTTGCTTAACTGAAACTTTATGCCCATTGATTAATAACTCCCATTTCCATCTCCCTCCAGCCCCGGCAACCACCATTTCACTCTTTGGTTCTATGAATTTGAGTATTTTAGATAACTCATGTAAGAAGAATCATGCAATATTTATCTTTCTGTGACTGGCCTATTTCACTTAGCATAATGTCCTCAAGGTACATCCAAGCTATATATATTTCAGAATTTCCTTCCTTTTTAAGGCAAAATAGAATTCCAATGTATGTCTATATATATATGTGAATATATGTGTGTGTATATATATGTAGTGCACCTTTCTTATTCTATTCATCTATCAATGGACATTTAGGTTGTTACCACATCTTGGCTACTCTATATAGAGTTACAATGAACATAGGAGTGCTAATATCTCTTTGAGATTTGGAGTTCAATACTTTTGGAGAAATACCCAGAAGCGGGACTGCTGGATCATATGGTGGTTCTATCTGTAATTTTTTGAGGAACCTCCATACTGTTTTCCACAGCACCTGCACTGTTTTCCATTACCACCAACAGTGTGCAAGGGCTCCAATTTCTCTTGTTGTCTTTTGTTTTTTTGATAATGGCCATCCTGACAGGTATGAGTGGCATCTCGCTGTGGTTTTTGACTTGCATTTCCCTGCAAATCAAAAGAACATTAGTGCCTTTGAACACTTTTTTTTCCTATATCTACCTGTTGGCCATTTGTTATGTCGTCTCTGGAGAAATGTCTATTTAAGTCCTTAGCCCATTTCTAATTGGGTTATTGGTTGTTTTTACTGTTGAGGTGTAGGAGTTTCCTACACATTTTGGAGTCTGACCCCTTACCTGATACATGGCTTGCAATATGTTCTCCCGTCCTGTAGGTTGCCTTTTCACTGTGCTGATTGTTTCCTCTGCTGTGAGGAAGCTTTTTAGTTTGGCAACAGTCCCACTTGTGTATTTTTGTTGTTGTTGTCACTTGTGCTTTTGCTGTCATATCCATGAGATCATTGCCAAGATCAACAGAATAAAGATTTCCCCCTATGCTTTCTTCTAGGAGTTTTACAGTTTCAGGTCTCGTATTTAAGTCTGTAATCCATTTTGAGTTGATTTTTGTGTGTGGTGTGAGATAAGGGTCCAATTTCATTTTTCACAAGTGGCTATTTAGTTTTCCCAATACCACTGTGGAAAAGACTATCCTTTCCCCTTGTGTCTCCTTTGCACTCTTGTCAAAGATCAGTTGACCTTATATGCCTGAACTTATTTCTGGCCTCTCTGTTCATTTCCATTGGTTTGTATGTTTGCCTTTATGCCCGTATAATACTATATGGATCACTGTAGCTCTGTAATATATTCTGAAATCAGGAAGCGTGAGGCCTTCAGCTTTGTTCTTCTTTCTCAAGATTGATTTGGCTATTTGTGGTCTTTTGTGGTTCCATATAAACTTTAGAATTGTTTTTCTATTTCTGTAAAAAAATGTCTTTGGGATCTTGGTAGGGATGGCATTGGATCTGTATTGTAGATTGCTTTGGATAGCATGGACATTTTAACTTTTTTTTTTTTTTTTTTGCGGCACGCGGGCCTCTCACTGTTGTGGCCTCTCCCGTTGAGGAGCACAGCTCTGGACGCGCAGGCTCAGCGGCCATGGCTCACGGGCCCAGCCGCTCCGCGGCATGTGGGATCTTCCTGGTCCTGGGCACGAACCCGTGTCCTCTGCATCGGCAGGCGGACTCTCAACCACTGTGCCACCAGGGAAGCCCTTAACATTATTAAGTCTTCCAATCTGTGAATACAGGAAGACTTTTCATTTTGTATCTCTTGATATGAGCAGCGGTCATATAGGTATCACCTTACGAAAACCACCTCAAGCTGTACATTAACCGTTCATACGATCACCTATACATATATTATGCTTCAATAAAAATACTCATAAAAATTAGACTGTAATTTACTAAAATACATGGAATATATGGAAAACAATGAGTTAATAATTAGCCTCAATAAAAAAGGAGAGAGAAACAAAGCTCGCTGGATGGATAACACTGGGTCTTGCGAAGACACCAGCTCCTCTGAAATTTGATATATAAAGAGAAAGAGTTACGCATTTATTCTGCCACTCTAACATGAATGTAACTTCAGAGTAATCAAATATCAAAGAGGATAAAGTTCTTTCGCTTACTAAATACTGAAGGAATGGTAGAATTAAAATTTACCATTTCGCAATTCCTCAGTTAATAACTGATTCAGACAATGGTCATTGATGGATGGTAAAATTATTAGGTGGAAGGTTGATGAGAGATTTTACAAGGAAGGAATGAAACTGTCACTAGCTAACCCACTTATCAATCTAAGCATCACTAAACATGACAACCCAAAATTGGACATGAGGTAAAGCACCACTAGTGAAGAATCCATAACAAAAATAAAGTTAAACCTAATGCACACTTTACATCTAACTGAAGATCTGTAAGACACATAAGCGCCAGGGGAACAAATTAAATGACACCACAAAGAAGAAATAATAAAACCCATTACCTAAAACATCTTTCAGGACAACTCACCTCCTTCACAAGTAAGTAGCATGAAAAAGTAATGTTTAAAGAAAACCCTTGTTTGGATCTCAATTTCAACAATCTACAAAAGGCATACTTTAGGCACTGGAGGGAATTTGAATATGGACTGAAAGATAATTACATAACTACTGTTAATTTTAT
Source organism: Neophocaena asiaeorientalis asiaeorientalis (assembly GCF_003031525.2). Taxonomy (NCBI): domain Eukaryota; kingdom Metazoa; phylum Chordata; class Mammalia; order Artiodactyla; family Phocoenidae; genus Neophocaena; species Neophocaena asiaeorientalis. The sequence continues at coordinate 11,995,027 of NW_020172818.1, read as the reverse complement.
TAAGTCTGCTAAAGACCTCTCTCTTCCACCTTATACAAAAAATCTTATTACAAGTAGGTTGTAGATCTGAGTATGAATGGCAAAATCGTAAGTTCTCTAAAGGAAAACTGGGAATATAGTAAATTTCCTTAATGTGGTAATAGGTAACAATCAAAATATTTAAACAAACATAATTTTTAATGCTAAAACTTGAGAAGTATCTCCACTGAAGTCAGGAATGAGACAAGGATGCCCTCTCTTACTGATGCTATTCAACAATTCAACCTGTTCGAAAAAAAATGGGCAAAGGATACAATGGGCAATACCCTTTCCCATTTTGGAAACCTGAATGAACAATAAATATTTCAAGGAGTCTGAACTTCACTGGTATCAGAATATGCAATGTTAAAAACTCGGGCTTCCCTGGTGGCGCAGTGGTTGAGAGTCCGCCTGCCGATGCAGGGGACACGGGTTCGTGCCCCAGTCCGGGAAGATCCCACGTGCCGCGGAGCGGCTGGGCCCGTGAGCCATGGCCGCTGAGCCTGCGCGTCCGGAGCCTGTGCTCCACAACGGGAGAGGCCACAACAGTGAGAGGCCCGCGTACCGAAAAACAAACAAACAAACGAAAAAAAACCTCACCATACTGGCAAAAATTTGAAGTTTCATAATACCAAGTGTTGGCTAGGCCTGGACAAGTAGGAACTATCAAAACTGCAGGTGGAAATGCAAAGTACTCTTCTGGGGAGTAATTTGTCACAGTCTTATAAATACCAAGATGGCAAATCCTATGACCCAGCCAGACCACCCTTTTCTCCATATGTATCCTGTAAAATGTGCCCTACAGAACTTCCCAGAAATGTACACAAGGAAACTCAAACAAGAATGTTCACATCTACATCAATATGGAAATAAGTTAATAAACTGTGGCATAATCCCAGGGAACACTGTAGAGCAGTTACAATAAATGAATTGCATCCTATGAATAAACATTAAAAAGTAATGGGGAGTGAGAAAAGCAAGTTGCAGAATGATGTAATTTCATTTTGGTAGAGTTTAAGAACAGGATCTATTGCTTTGGGTTACAAAACATTAGGCAAAAGAATAAAAGAAACCATGGAAATGTTTGTGGTAATCTCTGGGGAGGGAAAACGATTACAGTGTGCTAGACAAGAGGCTTCAACTGTATGTACGATGCTTCATTTCTTAAACTGGGGGAAGGATATGCTGGTGGGCATTATATTATTTCTGTACTTGTCTGTGTTTGACAAATTTCACTAAAAAAATCATTAACAAAAGAGTGATCCTATTCAAGAATCCTCAAATCCATGAAGGACTCTAGACATATCTCTTGCAAATGGCAAGTGTCAGTTGCATGTGGCTATGCCTGAGATGTCATAATTTCCCCACAAGTATAGAAAAAGCCAGTGGCAGACTTGAACATCTCTCCTTCTGTGAGTTGGTCGATGCAGTTGGCCAATCACTAGATGCATGGCAGAAAACAGAAGACTGCAATGGTTAAGGTATAGGAGGTAGCAGCTGTATGTCTGAGAACTCCAAATCTGTGGTTCACTTGAAGCCAATTTTTTTTTCTTTCCTCCTGCAGCTGTTCCAGTGGTATCACTTGCCTCTGGAAAACAACGATTTGCATCTTTCTCCCTCAAAACATGCTTTTGGAGCCTCATCTCCTCTTTGTCACACTGGCATGCTGATTTGGAGTCATGATAAGTGAATGGGCTGGAATGGAGCTCCGAGGATGTCCATATCTAAGATAAGGGAGTGTACCAGCCCCCAGGAACTGCAGCCAAGTGAAGGGACACGTCCCACCAGTGCAAATGCTTCTGCTCACCCAGCAACACCTGCCTGGACACCGTGACCTCTGGGAAGGTCTGTCGGTATCTGGGGAATGCTTTAACAAAGTACCACAGACTGCATGGCTTAAGCAACAGAAATTTATTCTCTCCTAAGTCTGATATTAAGGTGTTAGCGGAATGAGTTCATTCTGACGCTGTGAGGGAGGATCTGTTCCAGGCCTCTCTCCCAGCTTCCGGTGCCTTGCTGGCCATGCTTGGTGTTTCTTGGCTTGTGGAAGCGTCACCCCAATCTCTGCCTTCATCACCACACTGTGTTCTCCCTGTGTGCGTGTCTGCGTCCAAATTTCCCCTTTTCATAAGGACACCGGTCATATTGGATTAGGGCCCATCTTGATGGCCCCGATTACCTCTGTAAAGACCCTGGCTCGAAATAAGATCACACTCTGAGGTCCTGAAGGTTAGGACTTCAATATATGAATTTTGAGACGGCACAATTCAGCCTACTCTGAAAGGCCTCTTTACCCCTCTAACTAAACCAGAGACCCGCCTTTGCGGGGGCCTCGGCTGCACCACAGCAATCTCAGGCCATGTTAACCAGGGTTTACCTCAGTTACCAGTGAGTCCCCAGAACCCTGCTGAGAGCCTAGGTTAGGTAGGAAACATGTAAATTACTTGTTAAATAAACGAATGAATAAAAAATGCCTTTGGATTCTCTGTCACTGTTTGTGTGTGCTCCTTTCTCCTTCACTGGTCCACAGCTTACCTTAGTGTGCTCTCGTCTGCTACACACACACTGGACCAGGCACAGTCCCTCCATTCAGGAGAAATACTAACAATGATAACTAGCATGTAACCAGCTCTCTCTCTGTGCCAGGGACTCTGCTACAAATTTTGCATGGAATGGATCATCTAATTTTTCACAACCACCTCACTAAGTAGATACAACCAGGTGTGCTCTACAGATGAGGAAACTGAGGCACAGAGACGTTAAGTAACTTGCCACGGGTCACAAAGCTATGAGGTGGTTATTTAAGGAAAGGGCAGGGATGTGTCTGCCCCATTCAGCACCTCTTCCCTCTGGGCTGAGAGCAGTGCCTGGTGCAGAGTAAACACCCAAGCATATACTTTAGTGTTAGAACCAGGACAATTCTGAGAATAAAAGGAGACACTAAATTGAGGAGACTCTGGAAAAACAGTGCAGTCGTGGACAGACTGGGAGGAAAGGTTACTTTATTAACAAATAACTATTGAATGAATGAATGCAGACCCTTCCTACTTGAGGGCCAGGCTCTTAATCACCACATAACACTGTAAGACATATCTGCGAAACTGAATTGTACCTACCTGGGGCATTTGCTGAAAAAGCAGGCACCTCAATGTAAACCTACAGCAATTCCCATCAGATAGGAATTTCAGTTGCAGTTTTATCATTGCACAGCCTGTTATTCAAACCCAGAGGTTAAAAATGCAAATTAAAGAAATGCTTTGTATTTTAAAAAACTCTTTCTAAAGACTAAGTCATTATGGTCTGTAACTGGGGTACAAGATGGGATAAAATTTCTATTCTATCAGAGATGATGATGAAGGAATCATTTCTATCGTTCCGTTCTTGAAAATAAAAGGAGTTTCCAATGAACTTTCATATCATTAATGATCTTAATTATTCATCCCCTTTTTGTGAGCCAAATGCCTTTTCTTTCAGCAAAAACAAAAGAGGTAATTTTGGTTTTTCTTTTCTTCTGTTTTTTTTTCTTCTCCTTCTTTCCTCTCTCCCTCCCTCTCTCCTTCCCCTCCCCACCCACCGCCCACCTCTCTCTTTCAGAGAAACAACTGCAGGACATAAATTCCTGAATCAACGTTCCAGATCTCATGCTGCGGAACAGTGCAGACCCTCCTGGGAAGCCACATGACGTGTCCCGAATCTTCCTGGAATGACAGCATCTCAGGGTTGAAAGAAATCTTGTCCTCTTGCACTAATACTCCTACAAGGCCATCTTACTGATCAGTAGCCATCTTCTCCTGACTTGAACACCTCCTGTGGTCCATGACAGCTGTCTATCCACCTCTCCAGAGGTTATTCACGATGGTTGAGTAATTTGGAGCATGTTATCAAGAACCCAGGGATCACTGACTATGCTGGCTTTGTCATTTCACAGCCGTGTGGCCTTGGGCAAATAACTCAATCTCTCTGCGCCTCACATCAGAAGTTACAGCTGGAAGCCCTCTGATTTCCATTTGGCCTATTCAGTGTGGTGTGTCTTTTTTTAATTTATTTATTTTTGGCTGCATTGGGTCTTGGTTGCTGCACACGTGGGCTTTCCCTAGTTGCAGCGAGCGGGGCTACTCTTCGTTGTGGTGCGCGGGCTTATTGCAGTGGTTTCTCTTGTTGCAGAGCACAGGCTCTAGGCGCGCATGCTTCAGTAGTTGTGGCTCTTGGGCTCTAGAGTGCAGGCTCAGTAGTTGTGGTGCACGGGCTTAGTTGCTCCGCAGCATGTGGGATCTTCCCGGACCAGGGCTCAAACCCATGTCCCCTGCATTGGCAGGGGGATTCTCAACCACTGTGCCACCAGGTAAGCCCCCAGTGTGGGGTTTTAGAACTGAATTACACACTCACTTTTAAAACCTAAGTATTTCACATAAAAATCCAGGTTTCAGGCTTCTTTAGAAAAGCAACAATCTGGCCACAACAGCCCAGGTTTCTGCATGGCAACAATATGCTGGAGCTCGGTGGTGGCTGCCCACTCTGGCTGGGACCCACCCCTCCTGAAAACCCAGGAGCCAGCAAGGGGGAAGGAGGTTCCTCTCTCCCCTGTGACTGTTGCCCCCCGAAGGCAGCTAAGCTGGGGACCACGACGTACACACCTCTAGCAGGACACTCATCCTGTGTTTCTGGGCCATTCTCTTTGCTTAGGATGTTCTCCCAACCAACTTCACCCTTTGAAATTCTATCCATCATTCAGCACTAAGTTCACTGACCACCTCCTACAAAAAGCTTTTCTATATCCCCTCAACTCCCCAATCTGAAGCAATACCCCTCCTCTCACTTCCTCTACCTCCTAGACAACCCTGCCATGTCCCTTTTCACATCCTGCCTTTTATTCCACTTAGCTGTGAACAAACCACACACACACACACACACACACACACACACACACACACACACCCCAGACTATAAACTTCTTGAGGGTAGAGGCCCTAATTCATCTGTGTTCCCCATTTAGCAGAATCTCTCTATGGTGGGCAGAATAATATCTCCCCAAAAGGTGTCCACGTTCTAACCCCTGGAGCCTGCAAATGTTACATTACATGGCAGAAGGGGATTAAGGGAGCAGACGGAACCGAAGTTGCTAATCAGATGACCTGTAGATGGGGAGATTTTCCTGGATTATCCAGGTGGGCCCAATATAATCACAAGGGCCCTTAAATGCAGAAGAGGGAAGCAGAAAAGTCAGAGTCACAGTGATGCGAGAAGGTCTCAACTGGCCATTGCTGGCTCTGAAAACAGAAGGATGCTACGAGCCAAGGATGCAGGCAACCCACAGAAGCCGGAAAAGGCAAGGAATAGATTCTCCCCTGAGAGCCTCCAGAAGAAAGCAGCCCCACGGACACCTTCATATTAGCCCAGTAAAACCCATTCCAAACTTCTGACCTCTAGAACTGTAAGAGAATAAATCTGTGTTGTTTTAAGCCAGTGGTGATGGTAATTTGTTAGGGCAGAAATAAGAAACTAATACGCCATCTTTTCATATAGTTGGTGCTCAATATAAGCCTGTAGATACTGAATCTGACCACATATTCCTTATCTGCCTGCCAGAATCACATAAGGACAAGGATTCACTGTCTCTCATTCCACGCTTCTGAGTCACCAGGATACACAATTAACGCCTAAGGAGAAATCAGCTTTAACAGAGAGAAGATGGTAAGAGTGCAGGGCTTTGGCCTCGGAAGATGGAGGCTGGAATCCTGGCCCACCACAGAGTAGCTATGGTAACTGTAAGTTATTTCACTTTGATGAGTCTCAGTCTCCGCGCCTGTAAAATGGGGCAAGCGGTACCTCCTTACAGAATTACTGTAGTAAGTAACTGGTACACACAGGAGATTTACTTTAAATGTTTAGAACATATATACATATATGCACCACATATTCATTATAAACTCCTAGGATGGCATTTCAACTCACTCTCTGCTGCTGACACTGGGTTTTGGAACCTGGGAAAGAGCTCTGGTTCTCAGCCAAGAAATACTGGGGTGGTATGTTAACTAACCCCAAGGGTGTACTTGTTCCCTGGGTCCTTCTGTTACATGAATAATATATATAGATCCTTTTTTTTATATCTTTATTGGAGTATGATTGCTTTATAATGTTGTGCTAGTTTCTGTCGTACAACAAAGTGAATCAGCTATATGCATACATATATCCCCATATCCCCTCTCTCTTGAGCCTCCTTCCCATCTTCCCTGTCCCACCCCTCTAGGTCATCACAAAGTATCAAGCTGATCTCCCTGTGCTATGCAGCAACTTGCCACTTGTCATCCATTTTACATTTGGTACTGTATATATGCCAATGCTACTCTCTCACTTCATCCCAGCTTCCCCTCCCCCCCCAACCAAGTCCTCAAGTCTGTTCTCTACGTCTGCGTCTTTATTCCTAGCCTGCCACTAGGTTCATCATTACCGTTTTCTTAGATTCCACATATGTTCTAATGATTAGTGATGTTGAGCATCCTTTCATGTGTTTGTTGGCAATCTGTATGTCTTCTTTGCAGAAATGTGTATTTAGGTCTTCCGCCCATTATTGGATTGGGTTGTTTGTTTTTTTCATATTGAGCTGCATGAACTGCTTGTATATTTTGGAGATTAATCCCTTCTCAGTTGCTTCATTTGCAAATATTTTCTCCCATTCTGAGGGTTGTTTTTTTGCATTTCCTCTAAGATCAGGAACAAGACAAGGGTGCCCACTCTCACCACTATTATTCAACATAGTTTTGGAAGTTTTAGCCACGGCAATCAGAGAAGAAAAAGAAATAAAAGGAATCCAAATTGGAAAAGAAGAAGTAAAACTGTCACTGCAGATGACATGACACTATACATAGAGAATCCTAAAGATGCCAACAGAAAACTACCAGAGCTAATCAATGAATTTTTTAAAATAGTAGGACACAAAATTAATGCACAGAAATCTCTTGCATTCCTATACGCTAACAACAAAAAATCAGAAAGAGAAATCAAGGAAGCACTCACATTTACCACTGCAACAAAAAGAATAAAATACCTAGGAATAAGCCTACCTAAGGAGGCAAAAGACCTGTATGCACAAAACTATAAGACACTGAGGAAAGAAGTCAAAGACGATACAAACAGATGAAAAGATATACCATGTGCTTGGATGGGAAGAATCAACATTGTGAAAATGATCCAAAGCAATCGACAGATTCACTGCAATCCCTATCAAATTACCAATGGCATTTTTCAAAGAACTAGAAAAAAATTTTTTACAATTTGTATGTAAACACAAAAGACCCCAAATAGCCAAAGCAATCTTGAGGGAAAAAAATGGAGCTGGAGGAATCAGGTTCCCTGACTTCAGACTATACTACAAAGCTACAGTAATCAAGACAGTATGGTACTGCCACAAAAACAAATATAGATCAATGGAACAGGATAGAAAGCCTAGAGGAAAACCCTGTGCATATATGGTCACCTTATCTTTGACAAAGGAGGCAAGAATATACAGTGGAGAAAAGACAGCCTCTTCAATAAGTGGTGCTGGGAAAACTGGACAGCTACATGTAAAAGAATTAAATTAGAACACTTCCTAACACCATACACAAAAATAAACCCAAAACGGATTAAAGACCTAAATGTAAGGCCAGACACTATAAAACTTTTACAGGAAAACATAAGCAGAACACTCTGATATAAATCACAGCAAGATCTTTTTTGACCCACCTCCTAGAGTAATGGAAATAAAATCAAAAATAAACAAATGGGACCTAATGAAACTCAAAAGCTTTTGCACAGCAAAGGAAACCATACATATAGATCTTAACACCCCATTTCCTCCGCTGCTCTACTATGAAGATAACAACTCTCTCTGCTCCAAGTCACTGACTTTAACACCCATTTTTTCACCCATCTTCATATCACACCCTTTGCACTACAACTTTCTGGCATCTTCCATCAAGATATGGAGTCTATTTCCCCAGTCCTCGCATCTGGGCTGGCTTGGAGATTTGATTTAGCCAAACAAATGTGGTGGGAGGGATGGTGTGTCAGTTCTAAGCCTAGGTCTCGAGAGGCTTTGCACAATTACATCCTTTCTCTTGGAGCCCTGCCACCATCTATGAACAAGGTGATTTGTTATGCAGCAATAGCTAACTGATATATATCCTTTTGTTACTCGTTAGTGACTGTAGAAACCTGTGAATCACATATGCAGATGACCAATGAGTGAGTGACCAGGGTGCTGTTTGAGTATCAATCTAAGTCCTTTTGAAACTGTAAAACTGACTCCTCTGAAAAGACTCTGATCAGTCACAGTCATAAAAAGAGTCCCAGTTCTTAGATTTTCCTTCTTGGCTGCACTTCAGTGCCTGGAGGATAGAGCAGCAATGACCACACAGGATTGGCAAGAAAAAGGGATGCTTGGCAAGACCCTAACACTCTGTAGAGGAGCAGGCAGGGACTCTTTCTTTGTTGATGTGTAGACATTCCTAATGAAACAGCAGGATCTAGGAGCTAGGATTTCCTATTCTAACATCTTGCTGACATCACTCTACCAGTTTGTGGAATTTTAAAAATACCATGCAACTCCTCCCTTGCTCAAGAGGACACAGTAGCTTCAGTTAGAAGGGGCTTCCTTCTGGGGAGGGAAACAGTTGAATTATGTATTCAATACACCAACTTTTCCAGTGATCCCCAAAGAACTGGCATCTGACTTTCCAGTCTTGAAGCCCTGACAGGTATGATACAGTCTAGCTTCCAGGGAAAGAACAGAGATGGTGGTTTCGACTGGTAGACACCATAGTTTTCCACTCACTGACTCAGCATAGAACAAGCAGACAAAAACACAGCTGCATGTTTTTTCCTGGGGAGGTGAACTGGTAGAGGCCCCAAGATTATCTGGCCCAGCTTATTGGTGGGGTTTTCTCCTGTATGAGACCAGTTGGCAAATACTGGGAGAGGTGTCTCCTTTGTACAATGTGCAGACACCAACAAGGAGAATCAAGGAAAATGAAGAATCAAGCAAAGATGTTCCAAACAACAGAACAAGATAAATCTCCAGAAACTAACCATAATGAAGAAGAGCTATATGATTTACCTGACAGAGAATTCAAAATAATTGTCATAAAGATATTCACTGAGGTCAAGAGACCAATGCATGAACAATGTGAGAATTGTAACAAAGATAGAATACATTTTAAGAACCAAACAGAAATCAAGGAGCTCAAGAACATAGTAACTGCACTGAAAATTTCAACTGAAGGGTATAATAGTAATTAGATAAAGCAGAAGTAAAGATCTTCATGTGAACACAAAGACAGGTTATTGGAAATAATTCAGTCAGAGAAGCAAAAGGAAAAAAGAATGAAAAAGAGTAAAGAAATGTTTAGGAACTTATGGGGAACCCCCCAAATGATTAGCATACATGCGATGGAAAGCCCAGAAGGAAGAGAGAGAGAAAGGAAGGACCAGAAAGCTTATTCAAAGAAATAATAGCTGAAAACTCCCAAAATCTGAGGAAAGAAATGAATGTCCAGATCCAAGAAGCCCAAAATGCACCACATAAGAACTGCCCAAAGGAATCCACACTGACACATATTATAATCAAATTGTCAAAAGTCAAAGATAAAGATACAATTTGAAAGAAGCAAAAGAAAAGTGACTTGTCAGGTACAAGGGAACTCCTATAAGACCCTCAGCAGATTTTTCAACAAAAAGCTTGAGGGTCAGAAGGGAGTGGGATGATATATTCAAAGTGCCCAAAAAAATTGCCAACCAAGAATATTACACTTGGCAAAACAACTATCCTTCAAAATGAAGAAAAGATAAAGACTTTCCCAACAAACAAAAGCTTAAGGGGTTTGTCACCACTAGAACTGCCTTACAAGAAATACTAAAAAAGTTCTTCAGGATGAAACAAAGGGACACTCAAGAGTATGCCATGTCATAAAAAAGTCTGAAACATGATGGCAAAGGTAAATACCTAGACAAATACAGAATAATGCATTCCTGTAATAGTAGTGGGTAAATCACTTTTAATTCCAGTACAAAAGTTAAAAGACAAAAGTATTAAAAATATGGCAAAAACATGTTAAAAGATAAGCAGTATGAATAGATATGAATTGTGACAACAATAATAAAAAGAGTGGAGAGGAAGAAGTTAAAGTATAGTGTTTGGTATGCAATTGAACTTAAGTTGCTATTAGCTTAAAATTATGTTAAAATTATAAAAATATTTTACTTAGGCCTCAGAGTAAGCACACATGGAAAAAAATACCTATAGAAGTACATAAAAGAAAACAAGAGGTGAATAAAAGCATATCAATACAAAAAATCAACAGAACACAAGGAAGGACAGCAAGAGAGAAAAAGGCAGACAAAAGAACTACAAGACTGACAGAAAACTAAAAAAATGTCAATAGTAAATCTTTCCCTATCAGCAATTACTTCAAGTGTACATGTGTTAAACTCTCCAATCAAAAGACAAAGAGTGGCTGAATGAATTAAAAAAGAAAACCAATTATATGCTGCCTACAAGAAACTCACTTTAGATTTAAGAATATACTTCGTCTGACAGCAAAGGGATAGAAAAATATATTCCATGCACACAGTAACCAAAAGAAATCAGAAGTGGCTGTACTTATATCAGACAAAATAAACTTTAAGTCAAAGACTGTCACAAGAGATGAAGAAGGACATTATATAATGATAAAAGGATCACTCCATCAGGAAGATATAACAACTGTAAGTATATATGCACCCAACATCAGAGCACCTAAACATATAAAGCAAACATGGACAGAACTGATGGAAGAAGCTGATAGCAATACAATTAATTGTAGAAGACTTCAGTGCCCTAATGGACAGAAAATCCAGACTGAAGATCAATAAAGAAATAGAAGACTTGAATAACACTACATACCATGTGAACCTAACACATAAATAGAACATTCCAACCAAGAGTATCAAAATATACATTCTTCTCAAGCACACACAGGTCTTTCTCAAGGATAGATCACACGTTAGATCACAAAGCAAGTCCTAACAAATTTAAGAAGACTGAAAGCAAAGTACTTTTTTTTTTTTCTGACAACTAAGGAAAACTAGAAATCAATAGCAGAAGGAAAACTGGAAATTCACAAATACAGGAAATTAAACAACATTCTTGAACAGTCATTGCATCAAAGAAGAAAACAAAAGCATAACTTAAAAAATACCTTGAGACAAAGGAAAACGGAAGCACACATACCAAAACTTATAGGATGCAGCAAAAATAGTACTAAGAGTGAAATTCACAGTGATAAACACCTACATTAAAAAGGAAGAAAGCTCCCAAATAAAAATCTAACTTTACACCTCAAGGAGCTAGGCAAAGAAGAGCAAACTAAGCCCAAAATTACAGAAGGAAGGAAATAAATATTAGAGCAGAAATAAATGAAATTTTAAAAACAGAAAAACAACAGAAAAAACAATGAAACTAAAGTTTTTTTTTGAAAACACATACAAAATTGACAAACCCTTATCTAGACTAAGAAAAAAAAGAGAAAAGAATCAAACAGGCAGAAATAAAAGAAGAGACATTACAACTGATGCTACAGAAATAAAAAGATCATAAAAGACTTCTGTGAACAATTATATACCAACAAACTGGATAACTCAGAAGAAACAGATATATTCCTAGAAACATACAACCTTCCAAGACTAAATCATGAATAACATAAAGTCTAAATAGGGCTTTAACTAATGTAGAGATTGAATCAGTAATCGAAAACCTCCAAACAAAGAAAACTCCAGGACCAGATGACTTCACTGGTCAATTCTACGAAACATTTAAAGAATGATTAATACCAATCTTTCTCAAACTCTTCCAAATAATTGAAAAAAAAGAAACACTTCCAAACTCATTTTGTGAAGCCAGCATTACCCTGATACCATAGCCAGACAAAGGCATGACAAAAACAAAAACAAACAAACAAAAAAATACTGGCCAATATCCCTGATGAAAATGGATGCAAAAAATCCTCAACAAAATACCAGCAGCACATTCAAGGAATCATATACAATGATCAAGTAGTTTCTTCCTGGGATGTAAGGATGGATTAACATAAACACATCTATTAATATATTTCACATTAACAAAATAAAAGATAATAATCACATGATTATTTCAACAGACACAGAAAAAAAGTCTGACAAAACTCAACAGCATCTCATGATAAAAACTCTCAATAAAATATGAATAGAAGGAAATTTTACCTCAAAATATAAAAGTCATTTATGACAAGCCCACAGCTAACATCATACGCAATGGTAAAAACTGAAAGGTTTTCCTCCAAGATCAAGAACAAGTCAAAGAGGCTCACTCTTACCACTTCTATTCAACATAGTACTAGAAATTCTAGCCAAAGCGATTAGGCAAGGAAAAGAAATAAAGACATCCAAACTGAAAGGAAGAAGTAAAACTGTCCCAGTTGGCAGATAACACAATCTTATATAGAAAATCCCAAAGATTTATATTTTAAAGTTTTATGTAACTATACTTCTATGGTTATAGAGTTAAAAATAACTATTAGAACTAATAAAGAAATTCAGTAAAGTTGCAAGATACAAAATTAACATACAAAAATCAGTTGTGTTTCTATACACTAATAATGAACTATCTGAAAAATAATTAGAGAAACAATCCCATTTACAACAGCAGAATAAAAGAATACAATATGCAGGGATAAATTTAACTAAGGAGGTTAAAGTCTTCTATACTGAAAACTACAAAACATTGAATGAAAGAAAGTAAACAAAACACAATCAAGTGGAGAGGCATCCATTTCATGGGGTGGAAGATAATATTATCAAAATGTCTGTACTACCCAAGGCAATCTACAGATTCACTGCAATCCCTATCAAAATCCCAATAGCATTTTTTACATAAATAGAAAACATAATTCTAAAATTCAAAAGAAACCACAAAATACCATGAACAACCAAATCAATCTTGAGAAAGAAGAACAAAGCTGAAGGCATCATACTTCCTGTTTTCAAAATATATTACAAAGCTATAGTAATTGAAACATAGTTTACTGGCATACAGACAGACATATAGACCAATGGAACATAATAGAGAATTATAAATAAATCCACACGTATGGGCAATTTATTTTTGTCTAAAGAGCCAAGAATACACAATGGGGAAAAGAGAGTTTCTTCAATAAATAGTGTTGAGAAAACAGGATATCCACATGGAAAAGAATGTAATTGGCCCCTAATCTCACACCATACACAAAAATCAACCCCAAATGGATTAAAGACACAAATATAAGGCTGTTTATGTCCTTAATCCATAAACTGAAAAACTCCTAGAAGAAAACATAGGGGGAAAACTGCATGACGTTGATTTTGGCAATGATTTTTTGGATATGACACCAAAAGCATAGGTAACAAAAATAAAAGTAAACAAGTGGGAGTACATCAAAATAAAAAGCTTCTACACAGAAAAGAAAACAACCAGTAGAGTAAAAAACAACTTACAGGATGGGAAAAAATATTGCAAGCCGTAAATCTGATAAGGGGTTAATCTCCAAAGTATATAAGGAACTCCTACACCTCAATAGTTTTTAAAAAAAAACTAATAACCAAATTTTAAAATGGATTAAGTACTTGAATAGACATTTCTCCAGAAAAGACGTAACAAATGGCCAACAGGTATAGGAAAAAAATACTCAATATCAGTAAGCATCAGGGAAAAGCAAATCAAAACTACAATGAGATATCATCTTACAACTGTCAGGATGGCTATTATATCTATCTATCTATCTATCTATCTATCTATATATATATATAAAAGGACAACCAGTATTGGCAAGGATGTAGAGAAATTAGAATCCTTGCACACTGTTGGTGGTAATGTAAAAAGATGAAGCTGCTATGCAAAACAATATGGAGCTTCCTCAAAATATTACAAAGAGAACTACCATATGATATAGCAATCCCACTTCTGAGTGTTTAACCCCCAAAATTGAAATCAGGCTCAAAGAGGTATTAGCACTTGTGTGTTCACTGCAGCACTATTCACAATAGCCAAGGTGTGGCAGCAACCTAAATGTCCATGGACAGATGAATGCATAAAGAAAATGTGGTACCTATGTACAGTGGAATAGTATTCAGCCTTAAAAAGGAAGGAAATTCTGTATTATGCAACAACATGGATGAACCCTGAGGGAATTATGTTAAGTGAAATAAGTCAGTCACAGAAAGTTAAATATTGCATGATTCCACTTATACGGTATCTAAAATAGTCAAATTCATAAAATAAAGAGTGGAATGGTGGTTGACCAGGGCTGGGGGTGGGGAGAATGGGGAGTTAGTAATCAATGGGCATAAAATTTTAGTTAAGCAAGATAAATAAGCTCTATAGATCTGCTGTACAACATTGCACCTACAGTCAACAGCAATGTACTGTATTTAAAAATTTGTTAAGAAGGTAGATCTCATGTTAAGTGTCCTCATAACAATAAAATTAAATAGGTAAACACATACATACATACACATATACATACACAGGAGTATAACAAAAAGCAGCATTTATACCATTTTTAAGGCACGTGCATATCATTCAGTCATTCAACAAACACTGGTGGAGTGTGACCACATCCACTTACTGCAGAAATTAGTCAGGCTTCCCTTGTTAGTATAATAATAGTTTTCATGTTCCCTTTTCCTGCCCACAATAAAAGTATCATGGGCAAGAAAGCCAATCTGATTAAATGAGACTTCATATACGTAAAGCGCAGTCAGGACAAGAAGAAGAAACAAGGTCTTTAGAACTGGAACGACTGAGGTGCATATCTCAACTCTGTCACTTACAAGCTGGATAAGTTCCTTACTTTCTCAGCTTCAATTTCATCTTCTCCAGAATGGGAATAAAAACACGTAACTCCTAGGGTCACTGAGATGGTTCAATGAGCTTCCACATGGAGTGCGCCTGGCACTTAGCAGGAGCTCAATAAATGTTAGTCCTTTCCCTCTTCACAAATGGCCAACATCATGAAAGTAAATCTTGGTTGCTATGAGTGTTAATATTTGTTCCTATTTTTCTGCCCATTGGTAATCATCCAGGCTCCTTATGTGGCAACACAGAAGTGCCAATCTCCAAAGGGGGTTTGGGCTTTTGAACATGGGCTGACATACTCTACCCTCCCCTTTCCCATAATCTCAGGTAAACCACAGGGTGTCCCCAAATGGATTCGGCAGTTGCCGTAGGCCCCAAGTTTCTAAAAGCCACCAGACAATAAAACACCACTAATGCTTACAGACTGATAAAAAGCACTCCTCAAGTTCAAAGGGAGGATTTAAAAATAAAGAAGCCCCTCCAAAAGATCCAGGGTAAGACGAGGGAGCTGGATGTGCACTGTGACTGTGTGAATGTTTTATCTTTGTTGTCAAAATGCCATCTGGGGTGAAAGACACCTGGAGATCAATTTTCTTGGATTACATGGTCACTCCCAGCAGTGGGTGTGCAGAAATGCTGATCGCCTGCTGGCTCCTCCAGCACCACAAGCAGCTAACCATGCTGAGACAGAAGTGGGTGTTTTATTATTATATTTAATACGAAAGTACAAAAATTCTAAAGTGCTAAGACAGTACTCTCTTTATCCCTCATACCAGCTGTCTGAAAAGTCTAAAAAGATATTTTGGTGTAGACCCAAATGTTTAGCGCTTTTAGGAGTTTTCTTAAGGCATATTAAATAATTTTTTACTATGTTAAAGCACATGCTCGTTGTAGAAAATATTTCCCTGCTTAGAAAATGTAGAAAAGTAGAGAGAATACAATGTGAATCACTTATAATTTTACCACCCGATGAAATATAATTCCCAGCAGTAATTTTTTCAGTTCATATTTGCAACCTGCTTTTTAAAATCTTAAACATCAACCATCAAAATTACCAACAAACGTTACTTTGAATGATTAATAACATTTCCTCATATTATGTCCACTAATTACTTAGCCATTCTGTTAAGATTGAACACTGAAATTATAGGTGTTCTCCGTTATAAATCATGCTGCCACGAAGACTTCTAATCACACAATTGAAGGGCTATGTGAGCAGTGACGATACCACTTTTAATCACCAACATTTCTCCCAAACCAAGTGCAGGGCCTGGAACAATGTATATAGTCTTATTGAATGAACCCTGTTATATTTTTAGAATGTAATTTCTATTAATATTTTTAAAGCCATATCTCCAAGCTTAGCATTAAGTCACTGTCCAAACCCCAGCCTGGCAACTGAGGTTGGCCTGATCTCCTCACAGAGTGCCCTCGGCCACCTCTGCCTGGACCCCAACCACACCAATGTATGCCCTCCGACTGTCCCCTCCTAGTGAAAATGTCCCTAGCCCTCATTCTCACAGCTCAAGCACCTGTCCTCAGTAGCATTAGACCCACCTTACCTCTGTCTCACCTGCCAGGCTGTGGCCTCCTCAAGGGGGAGCCTGAGTCTCATTCCTCTCTGTACCCCTGGTACCCAGCTCAGGGCTGGCAGCTACTGGGTGTGCAGTAAATGCAGCCTGGATGAACGAATTACTTGCAGGACTTGACCTAAGACTGCACTACGGATTCTGAAATAACTCGGGGCTGAAAATAAGTATATGGTTTTTGCTGATTTTTTTCCTTTGCTCTGGCTGTATTAATCAGGGTTCACCAGAGAAACAGAACCTACAGGATTTATATCTATAACTACGTAATTTATTACTGGTTTATGAAACTATGGAGACTAAGAAGTCTCACAGTCTGCTCTCTGTAAGCTGGGGACCCAGGAAGACCATATAGTTGGAAGGCAAGAGAGCTAGTAAGCATAGATTCTAGTCCGTGTCTGAAGGTCTGATCACCTAGAACCCCCGGGGTCAGGAGAAGATTGATGTCCCACTGGAGTAGTCAAGCAGAGAGAAAGGAAATCCTCCTAACCACCATCATTTTATTCTAGTCAGGCCCTCAATGGATTGGATGATGCCCA
The DNA here is from genome assembly GCF_003031525.2 of Neophocaena asiaeorientalis asiaeorientalis. NCBI lineage: Eukaryota > Metazoa > Chordata > Mammalia > Artiodactyla > Phocoenidae > Neophocaena > Neophocaena asiaeorientalis. Next base: position 11,978,003 of record NW_020172818.1, on the reverse strand, counting down.
CCCACACTGGGGAGGGCAGTGTGCTTTACTCAGCCTACTGACTCAAATGCTAATCTCTCCTGGAATCATTGACACAGACACCCCCAGAAATACTGTTTACCCAGATATCTCCTCATCCCTTGATGCAGTCAAGTTGACACAAAATTAACTATCATATTTGCTTTACTTTTTTACAATATTTTTATTGAGATATAGTTCACATAACAAATTCACCCATCTTAAGGTGTATAATTCATGATTTAAGTATACTCACAATATTGTACAACCATACCTCTATCTAAATCCAGGAAATTTTATCACCCCAAAAAGAGTCTGGGACTGGTTGGCAGTCACTCCCAATCCTCCCCCGTTGCCTACCACCATGTTTCCAATCCCTAGGCAAGCAATCATCTGCTTTCTGTCTGCATGGATTTGCTTATTCTGGACAGTTCAAATAAATGGAATCATACAAGATGTGGCTTTTTGTGACTGATTTCTTTCATTAAGCATAATGTTTTCAAAGGTCATCCATGTTCTAGGACATGACAGTGCTCCATTCTTTTCATGCCTAAATAATATTCCATTGTATGGACAGACCACATTTTGTATATCTATTCATCAGCTGATGAACATTTGGGTTGTTTCTACTTTTTGGCTGTTGTGAACATTCATGTACACATTTTTGTGCGCACATGTGTTTTCAATTCTCTTCTTATAAACCTAGGAGTTGAACTGCTAGGTAATATTTTAACTCTATGTTTACGTTTTTGAGGAACTACCAAACTGTTCTGGATAGCACATGCACCACTTTACACTCCCACAAGCAATGTATGAAGTTTCCAATTCTCCACATTCTTGTCAACATTTATTATTTTCCATTTTCTAAAAATTATTGCTATACAAATCCTAGTAGGTATGAAATACTATCTCATTGTGGTTTTGATTTACATTTCTCTAATAATTAATGATCTTGAGCATCTTTGCATGTGCTTTTTCACCATTTGAACATCTTCTTTGGAGCAATGTCTATTCAAATCCTTTGCCCATTTTTTAATTGAGTTGTCTTTTTAATTTTGAATTGTAAGAATTCTTTATATATTCTGTATACTAGATCTTATCAAATATATGGTTTGTAAATACTTTCTCCCATTCGTTGGGCTGTCTTTACACATTGATGCTAGTGTCCTTTGAAGCACAAAAGTATTGAATTTTGATGAAGTCCAACTTATTTATTTTTTATTTAGTTGCTTGTATTTTGCAGTCATATAAAAGAAGCCATTGCCTAATTAAGTTTATGAAGATTGACACGTATGTTTCCAAGAGTTTTAAAGTTTTAGCTTTTACATTTAGGTCCTTAGTTCATTTTGAGGTCATTTTTGCATATGCTGTGAGATAGGGGGGGTTGCAAATTCATTCTTTTACATATGCATACCCAGTGGTCCCAGCACCATTTATTGAGACAAGTATTCTTTCCCCATTGCATGATATTGGCACACTTTTCAACAATGAATTTACCACAGACGTTTATTTCTGGACTCTCAGTTCTATTATATTGACCTATATGTCTATCCTTATGCCAGTACCATAACTTTCTTGATTACTGTAGTTTTGTACTAAGTTTTAAAATGATGAAGTGTGATTCTTCCAACTTTGTTATACTTTTTCAAGATTATTTTGGCTATTTCAAGTCCCTTTCATTTCCACTAAGTTTTAGGATCTGTTTCTCACTTTCTGCCAAAGAGGCAGCTGGTTTTTTTTTTAACAGGGGTTGCATTTAACCTGTATATTGATTTGGAAGCTATTGCCATCTTTACAATATTGTGTTCCAATCCATAAACATGGGATGTCTTTCTATTTATTTAGGTTTCTTTTAGTTTAGTTTTTTTTGATGTGGACCATTTTTAAAGTATTTTATTGAATGTGTTACAATATTGCTTGTTTTATGTTTTGGTTTTTTGGCCGCGAGGCATGTGGGATCTTAGCTCCCCGACCAAGGATTAAGCCTGCACCCCCTGCATTGGAAGGCAAAGTCTTAACCACTGGACCACCAGGGAAGTCCCAGGTTTCTTTTAGTATTTTCCAACAGTGTTTTGTATAGTTTTCAGTATAAAAGTCTTACACTTTATTCTTAAGTATTTTAATATTTTTGATGCAATTCTTAATGGAACTGTTTTCTTAATTTCATTTTCAGAATGTTCATTGCTAGTGTATATAGGTACTGACTTTTTACGGATTTTATATAATATAAGTATGCTGAACTTTTTTATTAGCTCTAAGAGTGTTTTTGTGGATTCTTTGGGTGTTTCTGGATATGAGATCATATCATCTGCAAAGAGAGAGAATTTTACTTCTTCCTTTCCAATCTAGATGTCATTTATTTATTTATCAATCATTTATTTATTTGTTGCTTGCCTAACTGCCCTGACTAGAATCACCAGAAAAAGCTGAATAGGAAAGGTGAGAGCAGACATCATTTTCCATTCCTAATCTTAAAAAGAAAACATCCAGTCTTTCATCATTAAGTATAATGTTACCTGTGGGTTTTTCACAGATGGCCTTTAACAGATTGAGAAAGTTCTTGTCTACTGTATGCTGAATGCTTTTTACCTTAAGCAGCTGCTGAATTTTGTCAAATGATTTTTCTGTGTCTATTGAGACAGTTATGTGACTTTTTTCTTTATTCTATTAATATGGTGTATTACATTGATTTTGTTACATTGAACCAAAATTGCATTCTTTGGGCAAATCCCACTTGTTTGTGGTATATAATTCTTTCTAAATGGGTTCAGTTTTTGGTGCTCTGTTGTGGATTTTTGCATCAATGTTCCTAAGTGGTACTGGTCTGTATTTTGATTTTCTGGTGACATCTTTGTCTGGTTTTAATAGCAGAGTAATATGGGCTCCCCAAAGATGAGTTGGGAAGTGTTTTCTCCTCTTATACTTTTCAAAGAGTTTGAGAAGGATTGGTGTAAATTCTTCTTCAAATATTTGGTAGAATTTACCAGTGAAACTATTTGGTCCTGAAATTTTTATCTGTTGGAAGGTTTTGATATTTTATTATTATCAAATGCTCTTTACTTGGTATAAGTCTGTCTAGATTTTCTGTTTGTTCTTCGCTCAGTTTTGCACTTTGTGTGTTTCTTGGAATTTGTCTATTTCATCAAGATTATCTAGCTTGTTGGCATACAATTGTTCATAGCATTGCCCTGTAATCACTTTTATTTCTATAAGGTCAGTAGTAATGTCCTCATTTTCATTCCTGACTTTAGTATTGTAATTTTCTTCTCTCTCTCTCTTGTTGTCAGTCTAGCTAAAGTCTTGACCACTTTCTTGATCTTTTCAAAGAACAAATTTTTTGTTTTGTTGATTTTCTGTATTATTTTTCTATTCTGCATTTCATTTATTTCCATTCTGTTTGCAGGTGTTCAGTTTGCTATTCTTTGTCTATTTTTTTTTAAAGAAAGGTGAGGCTATTGATTTGAGATTTTTCTTTTTCTAATGTAGTCATTTACTATAAATTTCCCTCTGAGCACTGTTTTCACTTCATCCCATAAATCGTGGTATGCTGTGCTGTCATTTTCATTCATCTCAAACTATTTTCTAATGTTGGTCAGTTAGGGATGTGTCATTAATTTCCATATATTTGTGAACTTTCCAAATTTATTTTTGTTGTTAATTTCTAATTTTATTCTGTTGTGGTCACAGAACATATTTTGTATGACAAATATTTTTAAGCTTATTGAGACTTGTTTTGTTTCTGAATACACGGTCTAACCTGGAAAATGTTCCACAGTGCATGAGAAAGATATGTATTCTTCTATTGTTGGGTGAAATGTTTTCTATATGTCTGTTAAGTATAGTTGCTTTATAGTGTTGCTCAAGTCTTCAGTTTACTTTTGATCTTCTGTACAGTTGTTCTACCCATTATTGAAAGTGGAGTATTGAAGTTTCCAACTATTATTGCTCAATTGTCTATTTCTCCCTTCAATTATGCCAGTTTTTGCTTCATGTATCTTGGGGTTCTGTTTTTAGTGAATGTTTGTTATAGCTTCTTGATGGATTGACCCTTTTACTTTCAACCTATTTGTGTCTCTGAATCTAAAGTATTGATAGGTCTCTAGTAGGCAGCAGATAGTTGGAATCATATTTTTTATCCACTCTGCCAATATCTGTCTTTTAATTGGAGAGTTTAATCTATTTCTATTTAATATAATTTCTGACAGTGTAGGAATGACTTCCACCATTTTGATGTTTGTTTTCTATTTCTTATATCTTTTTTATTCCTCAATTCCTCCATTACTGTCTTCTTTTTGTTAAAGAAGCTTTTCTAGTGTACCTTAATTAATTCCCTGATCTTTCCTTTTTCTGTATAGTTTTCAGTTATTTTCTTAGTGGTTGCCCTGGGTATTATAATTAATGTCTTAATTTATAATGGTCTAGTTTAGATTAATACCAATTTAATATAGAAAAACACTGCTCACATATATCTCCATTCACCTCCTTTATGCTGTTATTGCCACAAATTATTTTTTAAACATTGTATGCCTATCAACAAAGATTTAGAATTGCTTTATGTGCTCATCTTTTAGTACAGATAGAATAAAAAGAGCAAACAAAAATACATTTATTCTGTCCTCTGTATTTACTTGTGTAGGTACCTTTACCTTTACTGGTTTTCTTTATTTTTTCATGTGGATTTGAGTCACTATCCGGTGTCCTTGACTTCACCTTGAATGACTCTCTAGCATTTCCTGCAGGGTAGGTCTGCTAGCAACAAACTCTCTCAATTTTTGTTTATCTGAGAATGTCTTAATTTCTCCTTCATCTTTTAAGGGTAGTTTTGCTGGATACAGAGTATTTGTTCAACAGTATATTTTTTAGCACTTTGAATATGTCATCTCACTGCCTTCTGGCATCCATGACTTCTGAGGAGAAATCAGCTGTTAATATTATTGAAGAACCCTTGCATATGAGGAGTCACTTTTCTTTTCTCAAGATTCTCTTCATCTTTAACCTCTGACAGTCTGATTAATCTAAGGAGGTGTGTATCTCGTTGAGTTTATCCTCTCTGGAGTTTGTTGAGCTTCTTGTAGGTATGGATTAACATTTTTATCAAATTTGGAACATTTTTGGCCATTATATCTTGAAATACTCTTTCTACCCTTTTCCCTCTTTCCTCTCCTTCAGAGACTCCCATTATATGCGTGTGTTGATATGCCTGATGACACCCCACAGGTCCCTGAGGCTTTGTTCATTTTTCTTTATTCTCTTCTCTTTCTGTTCCTCAGACTAGATAATCTTAATTGGCCTATCTCCATGCTCATTTTTTTGTTCTACCTAGTTAAATCTGATGTTGAGCCCCTTTAGTTAATTTTTCATTTTATTTATACTTTTCAACTCTGGTATTTATATTTGGTATAACTTTTACCTATTTATCAATATTCTACTTGGTGAGACACGGTTCTCAAACTTTCCTTTAGTTCTTTAGGTGTGGTTCTCTTTGGCTCTTTGAACGTGTTTTAAATACTTGATTGACAGTCTTTACCTAGAAAGTCCAATCTCTTGGCTTCCTCAGGGAGAGTTTGTATTGATTGCTTTTTTATTTTCCTGTGTAGCAACTGCACATTCTTGCTTCTTTGTAATCCTTGCAATTTTTTGTTGAAAACTGGACACTGAATATTACATTGAGGCAACTCTGGAAATCATTCTTCCCCCTTCTCAGGGTTTGCTGTTGTTGCTGTTTGCTGTAGTTGCTGTTTTTTTCTCTCATGGCTTTTCTGAACTAATTCTGTAAAGTCCGTATTCTTTGTCATGTGTGTCCACTGAAGTCTTGGTCCTGTTAGCTTAGTGGTCAGCTAATGATTGGAAGAGATTTCCTTACACTCCTGGGCAGAAAAAAACTTCCCACCTTTGCAGAGGGGCTCTGTGAGTATGCTGGAGCACACCTTCAGCACTCAGCCATGCAGCTGACAACAATACCTTAGTCTTCACTTCCTTCTGGTACAGACCCCCAAGGTCAGTCAAAGGTGAGATCTTAGGGCCTTCTCAGGTCTTTCATGAGCATGTTCAAGCCCTGGAAATACATGTGACCTTCTAGATTCCCATGAATATGCTAGAACTATTCAAAACCCTTATTATCCAAAGCATCTCATTCTCCAGCCTTTCCACCCAAGAGTTTTGATTAGTCCATTACTCACTCCAACTGTTATCCATTGTCTCATGTAGCAATGACTAAAACATTTGCCTGTAACTAGTTTTTACCAACACCCCCCAGATAGCAGTGGGCAAGTTCCAAGTCAGATGAAATAAAGATAAGCCTTCCCAGCCAGTCTTCTTCCAGGGAGCCAACAGACAGATCTAGTAATGATTATTCTTTGTGAATGAGGTCTGGACTGTTCCCCCTTGTACTAAGAATATGAGCTATTATTTTCAAGGCTACTGCTGAGGTACAAAGTGGGAAATGGGACTAGGGTGAGTTAAAATACCACAAAGCTTGCTGTTCTTACTGAGATTCAGCTGTTTGGGTTTCTATAAACCTCTGGTTAATTTCCTGAACTCCGAAAAGTTAATTCTGACAGTTTTTTTTCAGAATTTCAGAGTTTCTTGCTCTGCCACTTTCACTAATGTCCCCTTGATGTTTGTTTTGAACATGACTAAGGGTGCACTTGAATTTTACAGTTTATTCCCTTAGAATTATCCTGAGCTATGTTTCCAATGTGTGTTCCCCAGAATACTAGTTCCATGGGGAAACAACTGGTACTATATTCTGTGGTGAAATAAGTTTGGGATCCGCATGTTAAATTTAAACATATTTCCTTACTATAGATTTCTCAGAATCCATAATTTGCTATCCTAAAGATGCTGCACACTTTCAAGGGAAATATACTATATAAAATAAAATAACAGCAGGTAACTTGCAGGCCAGAAAATGGTGCTAGATACTTCTATTTATTATCTCATTTAATTCATACCACCATATAATATTATTCCCATTTCACAGGCAAGGGAACTGAGGCATAGAAAGTTTAAGTAAATTATCCCAACTAGTAATTGCCAGAGTTGGGAATTTAATGAAAGTACTTTCCAGCCTTTGCTCTAAGTCAAAACACCATACTGCAGGATTTCCCTAACTTAATTTGGCCAGCAGAAACATTTGTTCACAGAGAATCTTGGAGAGTTAATGTGTCTCAGAATACATTCTGGAAAATGCTGAGCTAAAACACCATAATTCAGAAACCTATTTGTGCTTTTCTCGACACTTTTGCTGTCATAAATCATGCAACAGACACTTGCTACAACATTAAATATCGATTGAAGAATGGAATGTGGAGCTCGTCTGCCTATAGATTATGCATACGTAGAAGCGTCTGAATTTTAGTGTCTCCTTCGGGGTAGGCATTAAAGGCTATCTTAACAAACACAAAAACAAAACCAAAAGATTCTACCCTGAGGCAGAATTTACAAATATAATTTTAATTTATGAAGTTGTAGAAGAACTAAGTGAACGGGTTCCACCTTAAAGATTTGTTTTCTTCAATATTTTGCACAAGCTATTTTTTCCAATGAAGAAGGCAATTTGTTCTCAGTGCAGGAAAATTTGAAAAGAAAACAAAAATATTTAAAGGAACAGAAAATACAAAACTTAATTCCTTCCACTCAGAAGTAATTTCTGTCAGCATAGCTCTTTCTAGCGTTTTGAGGACCTTGTTTTCTTTTCATCCTTGGAATCTTGCCATACATATAATTTTTATTACTAGAATTCTTTTTTCATGCTATTAAAACCCTTCATAAACATCATTTTTTTTGCATACCTTCAAAATATTCCATTCCAGGGAAGTATCATAATTTACAGAATCTTTCCACTCATGTTGACCTGTTAGGTTGTTACCCGTCTTTCACTGTTTGAAATAATTCTGTGATAAACAGCTCTGGATGATCATGAAATGCCAGTGTCCATCTTTTACACAGAAGTTGGTGCAGACAGAAGGTACACAGCGAAATACACACACAGCAGTGCCAACTGACAGGATACAGTCTCCAGCCATGGCAAAGTGAAGAGAGGATAAATGTGACATAGGGATAGACTCGTGGAAATGAATCCACAAATTCAGCAAAGAAAATTATATCTAAACTATGAAACATCCAATAAAACCACAAGGATTTAAAAATAGAAGTTTGAGGAGCAGCTGTTACTGAAAAGCATGGTCTTGTACAGAGGAACAGACATGGAAAGTTCAACAAACCAGGTAACAGAAGAGGAGCAGTCTGTAGCTAAGGAACCAAAACAGAGGCTATCACTTCCTTCTGCTATTTAAATACATGATGAATAAACATTGTTCTAATGATTATTTCTGTATGTAGTGGACACTGGGGATAATTCTAGTCCTTAATCATTTGAAATAGTAGTGGTGCCAACGTCCATTCACTGAGCATGTTCTGTATGCCAGTGTCTGTGAAAGGGGCTATAGGTACTCCACCTCATCTAATCCTTACCACAAAGCAGGTATAATTATATGCAATTGACTAAAGCAGAAAATGAGGCTCAAAAGTTAGGTAACTCGCCCCAAGTCTTCTAGCAATGAGTAACTGATCCAGAGCTGAAAACACATCTGAGCCCAGAGTCTGTTACCTTCCACAGTACCAAGTGACCCCTCTTCAACAAACACCATGAACAGAAATGAAAACATCTCAAAAAGCATTTGAAGCCAACAGAATACAGATTTCTAAATATATTTTGAAAGGGAATTATTAATTGAAGCTGAATTTTAGCCATCTCTGGGACTCTCCAAGCAAAGTCTTAAGTTGAAAAACTGTTACACCTTAAAACTATTCATAAACATTTTTTAACTTTGGAAAATCTAGTCCAAGAAAATGATCTGAAAGGCAGAAAAGGTGATATGTACTAGGATGTTCATCACAGCACTATTTATAATAGTAAATAAAATGAAAGTAATACAAAGAGCCAATAATAGAAACTAAGGAAAATAAGTTCATTTAGTGTAATATTTTGAAATCACTAAAAATGTTATGTAGAAATTATCATTACATGAAAAATACAAACAACTCATAATGAATAGTGCAAAAGTTGGATGTAAAATTTCACCGCACAAAGAATACATTTAAAAAGTACTTAAGCAGAGAGGGAAAAAAATTGTCCCAGGAAATAAAGCAAAATTTAACATTGGTTTCAACTCAAAGTTAGGACAACAGCAGTGATTTCTGAACTCTTCCCAATTTTTATCCTTTATTAGTTTTATGATAGAAAAAAATTAGTGAGGATCCCAAACAAATAAATGCCAAAGGATTGGGACAGACAACACACATGTATTCATTCATGCACATGTTAGAGCTACTATGATCTTCCCAACAGGCACTGATGCTGGGAATATAGGGGTGAATCAGAAAGACAGAAACCCCTGCCTTGCTGTAGCTTAATTTTAGTGGAGATGCAAACAACAATTAGGATTTAAAAAGTAGATTGTAAGATGGGAAAAAACAAGATGGCAGAGGAGTAGGAGGACATGGAGTTCACCTCTCTCCACAAATGCATCAAGAATACATCTAGAGATGCAACAATTCTCACAGAACACCAGCTGAACACTAGCAGAAGACCTCAGACACCGGAAAGGACAAGAAAGATCCCCACATAACCGGTTTGCATTCTGCTTTTGTTGTTTTGTTTTTATTTTTGTTAGTTTTATTTTTAATTGTTTCCTTTCGTTTGGGGATTCTTTTCTTTGTCTCATTCTCTTGTGTTTTGTTTTCTCTGTGTTTCTTATTTTGTATGTGTGTGTGTTTCTATTTTGTTTGTTTCGTTTTGCTTTTACCATTTGTTTGGGGTTTTGTTTGTCTGTTCATTTGTTTGTTTCTTTTTAATTGTTGCTGTTGCTGTTTACTTGTTTTTGTCTTACTATTTATCTTGGGTTTTGTTTGCCTGTTTGTTTTCATTTGTTTTCTTCCCACCCTTTTTCTTCTCTTTTCTTTTTTTCCCGTTTTGTGGAGCCGTGTGGCTTGCAGGGTCTCGGTTCCCAGGCCTGGTGTCAGGCCTGAGCCTCTGGGGTGGGAGTGCTGAGTCCAGAATGCTGGAACACCAGAGAATTCCTGGCCCCAGGGAATATTAATCAGCAAGAGCTCTCCTGGAGGTCTCCATCTCAACTCCAAGACAAGGCTCCACCCAACTGCCTGCAAGCTCCAGGGCTGAACACTCCACTCCAAACAACAAGCAAGACAGGAACACAAACCCATCCACCAGCAGACAGGCTGCCTAAAGTCATACTAAGCCCAGAAACACCCCAAAACACACCACCTGATGAGGCCCTGCCCATCAGAGGGAAAGATGGAGCTCCACCCACCAGAACACAGGCACCAGTCCCTTCCACCAGGAACCCTACACAAGGCACTGGACCAACCTCACCCACTGGAGGGAGACACCAGAAGCAAGAGAAACTATGACTCTGCAGCCTGTGGAAAGGAGACCTCAAACACAGTAAGTTAGACAAAATGAGGAGACAGAGAAATACATTGCAGATGAAGAAGCAAGGTAAAAAGCAAAAGACCAAATAAATGAAGAGGAAACGGCAATCTACCTGAAAAATAATTCAGAGTAATGATAGCAAAGATGATCCAAAATCTCAGAAATAGAATAGAGAAAATACAAGAAACATTTAATAAGAACCTAGAAGAACTAAAGAACAAACAAACAGTGATGAACAACACAAAAACTGAAATTTAAAATATGAGAAAATATTTGAAGAGATTATAGTCAAAAACTTCCCTAACATGGGAAAGGAAATAGCCACCAAGTCCAGGAAGCACAGAGAGTCCCATACAGAATAAATCCAAAGAGAAACACACCAAGACACATATTAATCAAACTAACAAAAATTAAATACAAAGAAAAAATATTAAAAGCAGCAAGGGAAAAGTAACAACATACAAGGTAATTCCCATAATGTTATCAGCTGATCTTTCAGCACAAACTCTGCAGGTCAAAAGGGAGTGGCAGGATATATTTAAAGTGATGAAAGGGAAAAACTTACAACCCAGATTACTCTACCTATCAAGGCTTCATTCAGATATGATGGAGAAATCAAAAGCTTTCAGACAAGCAAAAGCTAAGAGAATTCAGCACTACCAGACCAGCTATGCAACAAATGCTAAAAGAATTTCTGTAGGCAGGAAACACAACAGAAGAAAAACACCTACAAAAACAAACCCAAAATAATTAAGAAAATGGTAATAGGAATGTAAATATCAATAATTACCTTAAATGTAAATGGATTAAATGCTCCAACAAAAAGACACAAACTGGTTGAATGGATACAGAAACAAGACCCATATGTATATTTGTAAAAGAATGTAAAAGAAACCTACTTCAGACCTAGAGACAGACACAGACTGAAAGTGAGGGGATGGAAAAAAATATTCCATGCAAATGGAAATCAAAAGAAAGCTGGAGTAGCAATACTCATAGCAGAAAAAATAGACTTTAAAATAAAGACCATCACAAGAGACAAGGAAGGACACTACATAATCATCAAGGGATCAATCCAAGAAGAAGATATAACAATTGTAAATATTTATGCACCTCATACAAGAGGTCTCAATATATAAGGCAAATGCTAACAGCCATAAAAGGGGAAATCGACAGTAACACAATACTAGTGGGGAACTTTAACACTCTACTTACACCAATGGATAGATCATCCAGACAGAAAATTAATAAGGAAACACAAGCCTTAAATGACACATTAGACCAGATTGACTTAACTGATATTTACAGGACATTCCACCCAAAAGCAGCAGAATACACTTTCTTTTCAAGTACACATGGAACATTATCCAGGATAGATCACATCTTGGGTCACAAATCAAGCCTTGGTAAATTTAAGAAAATTGAAATCGTATCAAAATGAAAATTGAATCATCATATTTTCTGACCACAATGCTATGAGATTAGAAATCAATTACTGGAAAAAAAAACTGTAAAAACCACAAACACATGGAGGCTAAACAATACGCTACTAAATAACCAAGAGATCACGGGAGAAATCAAAGGGGAAATCAAAAAATACCTAGAGACAAATGACAATGAAAACAAGATGACCCAAAACCTACGGGATGCAGCAAAAGCAGTTCTAAGAGGGAAGTTCATAACAATACAATCCTACCTCAAGAAACAAAAAAAATCTTAAATAAACAACCTCTCCTTATACCTAAAGCAACTAGAGAAAGAACAAACAAAACCCAAAGTTAGTAGAAGGAAAGAAATCATAAAGATCAGAGCAGAAATAAATGAAAAAAACAATAGCAAAGATCAATAAAATTAAAAGCTGGTTCTTTGAGAAGATAAACAAAATCGATATATCTTTAGCCAGACTCATCAAGAAAAAAAGGGAGAGGACTCAAATCAATAAAATTAGAAATGAAAAAGAAGAAGTTACAATGGACACCACAGAAATACAAAGGATCATAAGAGACTACTACAAGCAACTATATGCCAATAAAATGGACAACCTGGAAGAAATGGACAAGTTCTAAGAAAGGTAAAACCCTTCCAAGACTGAACCAGGAAGAAATAGAAAATATGAACAGACCAATCACAAGTAATGAAATTAAAACTCTGATTAAAAATCCTCCAACAAACAAAAGTCCAGGACCAGATGGCTTCACAGGTGAATTCTATCAAACATTTAGAGGAGAGTTAACACCTATCCATATCAAAGTCTTCCCAAAAACTGCAGAGGGAGGAACACTCCCAAACTCATTCTATGAGGCCACCATCAGTCTGACACCAAAAGCAGACAAAGATATCATAAAAAAGAAAATTACAGGCCAATATCACTGATGAACATAGACGCAAAAATCCTCAACAAAATACTAGCAAACTGAACTCATACAAGAGGTATCACACATTAAAAGGATCATACACCACGATCAGGTGGGATTTATTCCAGGGCTGCAAGGATTCTTCAATATATGCAAATCAATCAATGTGATACACCGTATTAACAAACTGAAAAATAAAAACCGTATGATCATCTCAATAGATTCATAAAAAGCTTTTGCCAAATTCAACACTGATTTATGATTTAAAACTCTCCAGAAAGTGGGAATAGAGGGAACCTACCTCAACATAATAAAAGCCATATATGACAAACCCACAACAAATATTATTCTCAATGGTGAAAAACTGAAAGCATTTCCTCTAAAATCAGAAACAAGACAAGGGTGCCCATTCTCACCACTATTATTCAACATAGTTTTGGAAGTCCTAGCCACAGCAATCTGAGAAGAAAAAGAAATAAAAGGAATCCAAATTGGAAAAGGAGTAAAGCTGTCACTGTTTGCAGATGACATGGTACTATACATAGAAAATCCTAAAGGTGCCACCAGAAAACTACTAGAGCCAATTAATGAATTTAGTTAAGGTGCAAGATACAAAATTAATGCACAGAAATCTCTTTCATTCCTATACACTAACAACAAAAAATCAGAAAGAGAAATCAAGGAAACACTCCCATTTACGATTGAAACAAAAAGAATAAAGTACCTAGGAATAAACCTACCTAAGGAGGCAAAAGACCTATATGCAGAAAACTAGAAGATACTGATGAATGAAATCAAAGATGACACAAACAGATGGAGAGATATACAATGTTCTTGGATTGGAAGAATCAATATTGTGAATATGACTATACTACCAAAGCAATCTACATATTCAATGCTAGGAAGAAATAGAAAATATGAACAGACCAATCACAAGTAATGAAATTAAAACTCTGATTAAAAATCCTCCAACAAACAAAAGTCCAGGACCAGATGGCTTCACAGGTGAATTCTATCAAACATTTAGAGGAGAGTTAACACCTATCCATATCAAAGTCTTCCCAAAAACTGCAGAGGGAGGAACACTCCCAAACTCATTCTATGAGGCCACCATCAGTCTGACACCAAAAGCAGACAAAGATATCATAAAAAAGAAAATTACAGGCCAATATCACTGATGAACATAGACGCAAAAATCCTCAACAAAATACTAGCAAACTGAACTCATACAAGAGGTATCACACATTAAAAGGATCATACACCACGATCAGGTGGGATTTATTCCAGGGCTGCAAGGATTCTTCAATATATGCAAATCAATCAATGTGATACACCGTATTAACAAACTGAAAAATAAAAACCGTATGATCATCTCAATAGATTCATAAAAAGCTTTTGCCAAATTCAACACTGATTTATGATTTAAAACTCTCCAGAAAGTGGGAATAGAGGGAACCTACCTCAACATAATAAAAGCCATATATGACAAACCCACAACAAATATTATTCTCAATGGTGAAAAACTGAAAGCATTTCCTCTAAAATCAGAAACAAGACAAGGGTGCCCATTCTCACCACTATTATTCAACATAGTTTTGGAAGTCCTAGCCACAGCAATCTGAGAAGAAAAAGAAATAAAAGGAATCCAAATTGGAAAAGGAGTAAAGCTGTCACTGTTTGCAGATGACATGGTACTATACATAGAAAATCCTAAAGGTGCCACCAGAAAACTACTAGAGCCAATTAATGAATTTAGTTAAGGTGCAAGATACAAAATTAATGCACAGAAATCTCTTTCATTCCTATACACTAACAACAAAAAATCAGAAAGAGAAATCAAGGAAACACTCCCATTTACGATTGAAACAAAAAGAATAAAGTACCTAGGAATAAACCTACCTAAGGAGGCAAAAGACCTATATGCAGAAAACTAGAAGATACTGATGAATGAAATCAAAGATGACACAAACAGATGGAGAGATATACAATGTTCTTGGATTGGAAGAATCAATATTGTGAATATGACTATACTACCAAAGCAATCTACATATTCAATGCAATTCCTATCAAATTACCAATATCATTTTTCACAGAACTAGAACAAAAAATCTTAAAATTTGTATGGAAACACAAAAGACCCCAAATAGCCAAAGCAATTTTGAGGAAAAAAAAAAAAATGGAGCTGGAGGAATCAGGTTCTCTGACTTCAGACTATACTACAAAGCTACAGTAATCAAGACAGTATGGTACTGGCACAAAAACAGAAATATTGATCAATGGTATAGGATAGAAAGCCCAGAGATAAACCCATGCACCTATGGTCACCTAATCTATGACAAAGGAAGCTAGAATATACAATGGAGCACAGACAGCCTCTTCAATAAGTGGTGCTGGGAAAACTTGACAGTTTCATGTAAAAGAATAAAATTAGAACACTCCCTAACACCATACACAAAAATAAACTCAAAATGGATTAAAGACCTAAATTTAAGGCCAGACACTGTAAGACTCTTAGAGGAAAACATAGGCAGAACACTCTTTGACATGTATCACAGCAAGACCTTTTTTGACTCACCTCCTAGAGAAATGGAAATAAAAACAAAAATAAACAAATGGGACCTAATTAAACTTAAAAGCTTTTGCACATCAAAGGAAACCATATATAAGATGAAAAGACAACCCTCAGAATGGGAGAAAATATTTGCTAGTGAAGCAACTGACAAAGGACTGATCTCCAAAATATACAAACAGCTCATGCAGCTCAATATCAACAAAAAAACAAACAACCCAATCAAAAAATGGGCAGAAGACCTAAATAGACATTTCTCCAAAGAAGGCATACAGATTGCCAACAAACACATGAAAAGATGCTCAACATCACTAATTATTAGAGAAATGCAAATCAAAACTACAATGAGGTATCACCTCACACTGGTCAGAATGGCCATCATCATAAAATCTACAAACAGTAAATGCTGGAGAGGGTGTGGAGTAAAGGAGACCCTCTTGCACTGTTGGTGGGAATGTAAATTGATACAGCCACTAAGGAGAACAGTATGGAGATTCCTTAAAAAACTAAAAATAGAACTACTGTGATCCAGCAATCCCATTACTGGGCATATACCCAGAGAAAACCATAATTCAAAAAGATATATGTACCACAGTGTTCACTGCAGCACTATTTACAATAGCCAGGACATGGAAGCAACCTAAATGTCTATCAACAGATGAATGGATAAAGAAGATGTGGCACATATGTACAACGGAATATTACTCAGCCATAAAAAGGAACAAAATTGGGTCATTTGTAAAGACGTGGATGGACCTACAGTCTGTCATCCAGTGTGAAGTTAAGTCAGAAAGAGAAAAACAAATACCGTATGTTAAAGCATATATGTGGAATCTGAAAAAACTGGTATGGATGATCTTATTTACAAAGCAGAAATAGAGACACAGATGTACAGAACAAACGTATGGATATCAAGGGGGAAAGGTGAGTGGGATGAATTGGGAGATTGGGATTGACATATATACACTATGGATACTATGTATAAAATAGATAACTAATGAGAGCCTACTGTATAGCCCAGGGAACTCTACTCAGTGCTCTGTGGTAACCTAAATGGGAAGGAATACCAGATGGCTTCACAGGTGAATTCTATCAAACATTTAGAGGAGAGTTAACACCTATCCATATCAAAGTCTTCCCAAAAACTGCAGAGGGAGGAACACTCCCAAACTCATTCTATGAGGCCACCATCAGTCTGACACCAAAAGCAGACAAAGATATCATAAAAAAGAAAATTACAGGCCAATATCACTGATGAACATAGACGCAAAAATCCTCAACAAAATACTAGCAAACTGAACTCATACAAGAGGTATCACACATTAAAAGGATCATACACCACGATCAGGTGGGATTTATTCCAGGGCTGCAAGGATTCTTCAATATATGCAAATCAATCAATGTGATACACCGTATTAACAAACTGAAAAATAAAAACCGTATGATCATCTCAATAGATTCATAAAAAGCTTTTGCCAAATTCAACACTGATTTATGATTTAAAACTCTCCAGAAAGTGGGAATAGAGGGAACCTACCTCAACATAATAAAAGCCATATATGACAAACCCACAACAAATATTATTCTCAATGGTGAAAAACTGAAAGCATTTCCTCTAAAATCAGAAACAAGACAAGGGTGCCCATTCTCACCACTATTATTCAACATAGTTTTGGAAGTCCTAGCCACAGCAATCTGAGAAGAAAAAGAAATAAAAGGAATCCAAATTGGAAAAGGAGTAAAGCTGTCACTGTTTGCAGATGACATGGTACTATACATAGAAAATCCTAAAGGTGCCACCAGAAAACTACTAGAGCCAATTAATGAATTTAGTTAAGGTGCAAGATACAAAATTAATGCACAGAAATCTCTTTCATTCCTATACACTAACAACAAAAAATCAGAAAGAGAAATCAAGGAAACACTCCCATTTACGATTGAAACAAAAAGAATAAAGTACCTAGGAATAAACCTACCTAAGGAGGCAAAAGACCTATATGCAGAAAACTAGAAGATACTGATGAATGAAATCAAAGATGACACAAACAGATGGAGAGATATACAATGTTCTTGGATTGGAAGAATCAATATTGTGAATATGACTATACTACCAAAGCAATCTACATATTCAATGCAATTCCTATCAAATTACCAATATCATTTTTCACAGAACTAGAACAAAAAATCTTAAAATTTGTATGGAAACACAAAAGACCCCAAATAGCCAAAGCAATTTTGAGGAAAAAAAAAAAAATGGAGCTGGAGGAATCAGGTTCTCTGACTTCAGACTATACTACAAAGCTACAGTAATCAAGACAGTATGGTACTGGCACAAAAACAGAAATATTGATCAATGGTATAGGATAGAAAGCCCAGAGATAAACCCATGCACCTATGGTCACCTAATCTATGACAAAGGAAGCTAGAATATACAATGGAGCACAGACAGCCTCTTCAATAAGTGGTGCTGGGAAAACTTGACAGTTTCATGTAAAAGAATAAAATTAGAACACTCCCTAACACCATACACAAAAATAAACTCAAAATGGATTAAAGACCTAAATTTAAGGCCAGACACTGTAAGACTCTTAGAGGAAAACATAGGCAGAACACTCTTTGACATGTATCACAGCAAGACCTTTTTTGACTCACCTCCTAGAGAAATGGAAATAAAAACAAAAATAAACAAATGGGACCTAATTAAACTTAAAAGCTTTTGCACATCAAAGGAAACCATATATAAGATGAAAAGACAACCCTCAGAATGGGAGAAAATATTTGCTAGTGAAGCAACTGACAAAGGACTGATCTCCAAAATATACAAACAGCTCATGCAGCTCAATATCAACAAAAAAACAAACAACCCAATCAAAAAATGGGCAGAAGACCTAAATAGACATTTCTCCAAAGAAGGCATACAGATTGCCAACAAACACATGAAAAGATGCTCAACATCACTAATTATTAGAGAAATGCAAATCAAAACTACAATGAGGTATCACCTCACACTGGTCAGAATGGCCATCATCATAAAATCTACAAACAGTAAATGCTGGAGAGGGTGTGGAGTAAAGGAGACCCTCTTGCACTGTTGGTGGGAATGTAAATTGATACAGCCACTAAGGAGAACAGTATGGAGATTCCTTAAAAAACTAAAAATAGAACTACTGTGATCCAGCAATCCCATTACTGGGCATATACCCAGAGAAAACCATAATTCAAAAAGATATATGTACCACAGTGTTCACTGCAGCACTATTTACAATAGCCAGGACATGGAAGCAACCTAAATGTCTATCAACAGATGAATGGATAAAGAAGATGTGGCACATATGTACAACGGAATATTACTCAGCCATAAAAAGGAACAAAATTGGGTCATTTGTAAAGACGTGGATGGACCTACAGTCTGTCATCCAGTGTGAAGTTAAGTCAGAAAGAGAAAAACAAATACCGTATGTTAAAGCATATATGTGGAATCTGAAAAAACTGGTATGGATGATCTTATTTACAAAGCAGAAATAGAGACACAGATGTACAGAACAAACGTATGGATATCAAGGGGGAAAGGTGAGTGGGATGAATTGGGAGATTGGGATTGACATATATACACTATGGATACTATGTATAAAATAGATAACTAATGAGAGCCTACTGTATAGCCCAGGGAACTCTACTCAGTGCTCTGTGGTAAGCTAAATGGGAAGGAAATCCCCCAAAGATGGGATATATGTATACATGTAGCTGATTCACTTTGCTGTACAGTAGAAACTAACACAACATTGTAAAGCAATTATATTCCAATAAAAAATGTTTTTAAAAAAGGATTTAAATAGTAACCCATATAGTAGCTAGATAGTCATAAGGGCAAGGTGAAATGTAGAGAGGGATGGAAGAAAAAGACCTAAAGGAAGAAAGGAAGCTGGCCATGCAGGTATCTGGGGAGAGAGCTGGAACAGCAAGTATAAAGGTCCTGAGGCCATGCTGGAGTGTTCATGGAAGAGCAAGACAGCAAACTGTGGCAGGAGCAGACAGTAAGAGCAATGGTGCTGAGGCAGGCATGGCTTTGGGATATTCAAGTGTCACTGGAGATCGATGGGAAAGCAGAAGATAGTGTCTGAGAGGTAACAGGAGATCTGATCATGAACGGCCCTGCAGAGTTTGAACTTCTGGCTTTTTTGCTGACTGCCAATAGGGAACCACAGAGGGCTCTGTGCACTAGAGTAACGTTGAGCTACGGTTTAACGGGATGACCCTTGCTGTTGTGCTAAGACCTGGCTGCAGGGCAAACAATCAGGAGGCTGCTGCAGTGATTCAGAGAAGACACCTGGGAGGAGCAGTGGGGGTGGTGCAGGAGGGTTTGCTGCAGACAGGGTGAGGGATAAGAGGTGGGAGAGAAACAGAAAAGTCAGGGATGACACCAAAATTTTGACCTGAGCATCTAGAAGAATAGATTATCCATGAGTCGCTGCCAGGAGCTGTTCAGAGGGGAAAATCAAGATTTCAATTTTAGACACATCGCTAACAACCACGTGTAAAAAATATTCCACCTCACTAAGCAATAACAATTCCAATGTAAATAATAAGGTTAAGTATTTGCTTTTTTAATTAGCAAAGATGTAAAATATTAGAACTTTCTTTGTTGGCTAGGATGCACTGGCATACATTTTCTGAGAAATAATTTGGGGATAAAAATCAAGACTCTTTGCCATGCTCATAAATTTCACCTTGTTAATTTCCCTTCAAGTAATCTGTTCTAGGAAAATAGAAAAATGTACAAAGATTTATGTATGCAGCTACATTCTTATTTCTAAAAATAAAAAAATTGGCAAGAGCCCAACACTCAACAATAGAGATACAGTTAAAATACTATTGTGTACCCACCCACATAATAGAATACTGTGCAGCCATTAAAATTTTTATGAATTGTTAAAACATAGCTTCTAAAGGAAACGGCAATACAAAATGTAATACAGTGTAATATGGTGTAAAAAAAAAAAACAATGAATAGTAACAAAAACGTCTGGCAAGGAATCACTAAAGCATCACAGTTGTCTCTGGATGCTAAGAATATTTTTTTCTTCTAACTGAAGTTTTTTCAACATTTTAATTTTAATATTATGAGGAAAAACAATCTTTTTAAAAAATATTTATTTATTTTGGCTGCATTGGGTCTCCGTTGCTGTGTGCAGGCTTTCTCTAGTTGCGTTGAGTGGGGGCTACTCTTGGTTGTGGCGCGGTGGCTTCTCTTGTTGCAGAGCACGGGCTCTAGGTACACGGGCTTCAGTAGTTGTAGCACGTGGGCTCAGTAGTTGTGGCGCACGGGTTTACTTGCTCCGTGGCATGTGGGATCTTCCCAGACCAGGGCTCGAACCCGTGTCCCCTGCACTGGGGAAGCCCCAACAATCTTATTTTTAATGGAGATGGTTATTCTACTCTCACAGGTAGTGATATAAAATGAAATACACTTAAACCTGTGCTAACACCAAGTCCATTATAATGCTCCCTGCCTTGTGCTGGCCCCTCCTCTCAAAGACAGAGAGAGTTGGATCATCTGGGATAAGTGGGTGGTGGGGAGAGTTAAAGGGGACTGAGGCCAGGCAGCACAACGCTGGCCACCTTGACATGAGAAGATGGGAGGTGGAGGATCGTTCCCCAAATCCCCAGTAGTCCCCATGGATCTGACATCAGGAGGTTTCCCAGGTGATATTTAAGCCAGAGTGGACAAAAGCTACCAGGAGGTGCCAAATGGAATCTGGAGCTTGGATATATTCAGACCTAGGGGTAGGACCTCCAGAATTCCAGACCCCCAGAATCTCCCACTAGATGGCTAATGGGAAAGGCTTACCCTACAAATATCATTAACTTCATAGTAATGTGGTCTTGCATTTTACATGGTTTAAATTTAGCCTCCACTTTTCACACCATGGCAGGTATTTTGTTGGGTGTTTTGTTTTTTGTTTTTTTAGGCTGTAGCAGATACTACAGTTTGTCTACCCTAAAGCCATTCTATCTTCTCCCTGGCTGAAAGTTCCCATTTTCTTTGGCCAGTCCTGGCGAGTGAATCCTTGTTGATCCAGGACAAATATGGCATTCCAGTTATTTTTGGCCAGTGATTGGTGGAGGATGAGGACGTGTGACCTAGTTATGACTAATGAGTGGCAAAGGGAATTCTGCAAATAACTTCCAGGAAGTACAGCTGACCCTTGAACAACATGGGTTTGAACTGCATGTGTCCACTTATACACGGATTTTTTTCAATAAATACATACTACAATACGACACGATCCCCAGTTGCTTGAATCCAGGATGCAGAAACAAGGATATGGAGGGCCGACTGCAACGTTATACAGGGATTTTTAACTGCACAGGGGTCAGTGCCCCTAACCCCTCATTGTTCAAGGGTCAACTGTATTGCCCTCCCTGTAAGAGAGGCAAGAGAAGAAAAAGCCCTCTCTCCTCCTTCACTCCCCACCCCACCCTATCTTCAGACACTCTCACGAGGGGAGATGCTGAAGCTGTGGCAGCCATCCTGAGACCTTGAGAGATGAGCCTGAGGGGAAAAGCCAGTAAGGGGAGAAGGGTGGAGCGGCGGAACTAAAACAGCCAGGGTCTTCAATGCCATCATTGCTCCCCGGCCATTCCTGGTCCACGCCCTTCTGTACTTCTGGTTAATTACACAGCAATGTCTTTACGGTTCAAGTTACTATTTGTTGAGTTTTCCATTACCTAAAGCCAAAAACATCCTACTGAGCATTCAAAAAGATCCTCTCCCGGGCTTCCCTGGTGGCGCAGTGGTTGAGATTCCCCCTGCCGATGCAGGGGACACGGGCTCGTGCCCCGGTCCGGGAAGATCCCACATGCCGCGGAGCAGCTGGCCCCGTGAGCCATGGCCGCTGAGCCTGCGCGTCCGGAGCCTGTGCTCCGCAACGGGGGAGGCTACTGCAGTGAGAGGCCTGCGTACCGCAAAAACAAACAAACAACAACAAAAAGATCCTCTCCTTAGCCAAACTCTACTCAGCCTCCTCTGAACTTTTCAACTAGGCCTGACTTTTGAGCCTCCATGTTTGTTTATCTCTGCATTGTCCAATTTTAGCAGGAATCCTGGAAGTTAGTTTAGCTAAAATCCCCCATTCTCCATATCTGATTACCCTCAATATCTAATTGGGCTCCTCATCCTCCACCATCCTCCAGGTGATGCGTGATCACCCTGGCCTGCCTTCAGCAAGACTTCTGTTAGTTCAGTTTATTCAGAATCCTCCCTTAATTCTAATGTTCCTCCAAGACATTTTCCATCCCCCGACCCCCCACCATTCTCCATGGCTATAAATTCCCACTTGCCCATGCTATATCAGAGTTGAGTCCAAGCTCTCTCCCTCACCACAAGACTCCATTGCAGTGGTCCCTACACCTTTCAAGATGCAACCCCCACCTCAAATAGAGTCTTCCTTCCCACACTTTAGCAAGTGTCATTGAATAATTTTTTTCTTTAACCACACAACCTCCTGACACAGATTCTGTCTTAGTGTAGGCTTGAAACTGTTACAATGGTGTCGGTCCTCCAGGGATCCTGATGTTAGGGAACCCGATTTCCTACCTTCCTAGCAGCATCTTTGCTAAGGATTACACAGAACTTGGGTTGTTGTACAAAACTACGAGATGTGTCTTAGGCTTGGCAATAGGCAAGAGGTATTTTGATCATTTAACCTCGGGGAAAAGGGAGAAGAGATCTTGGAAAGAAGGATGGGAGGTGGTGCACCCAGAGGAAGGCTGAACAACGGGTCAACCGGGGAGAGGTTTTACCTCCAATGCCTGCTCTGGTCATTGGAGAAAAGCTGCTGGGGGTGCCTTGGGGGGATTCTGAAGCTGATCTGAGCTCAGTGGGTGTGGTGCCATGATTTAGTTAGTAGTGTCTGCCCTCGCAGCTGACTGGAGAAACCGGCATATAGCAATGACATCTTAGTGGCTGGGGTGAGATTGGGGGATAAGGAGGGATTTACAAGAGGGCTAGACTGTAAAAGGATGTGACTGTGTGCAGCAGGGAGGTGGACGGGGTAGTGAGACATAATATTTTTGTTAGATTCTGCTTATTCTCATTGTCATGACATTTTCATGTTGTTGGTAGCTTGACATGGGGGAAACCATACTCAACGTAACAAACACTAAGAGGCTCATTTATTCTTTCAACAAATATACGATGGGGACTTCTGCATATTGTGCCATGCGGTGTTCTAGTTGCTGAGTGTATAGAGAGAAACATGGCCCACAAAGTCCACACAGGTGGAGTCGACAGCCCAGGGATGCAGCTCGGAAACCCAGGAGTCCTTCAGCAAGACAGAGCATCTCATCCTGAGGGCATCAGTGCAGATGGCGAGATGTGAGCAAGGAAGCACCCCTGTCTGTCTTCTCCTTGCCCTTCGTCCCCCAGTGACCTAGCCCTTCCATAACAATTCAAAGAAAGAAAAACCACTGCCCAGGAAAATTTTACAATGAAGGAATAAGGATTTCCCTTCTGACCCACACCTAGTTATAAAAAAGGTCCAAGTACCCTATGATATCAATCTCTTCCCATAATTGTGGCCACTGTAACCATGGTAAAGATTTACACGTGCAGAGTTTATCATCATTACCATCTTGCAACCTGTAATTACCATGTACACAGTTCACCAACTTAAAATTCAACATCTTTTTAGCACATTTTTCCACGGCATTAGCCGATAAGATACAAAATGCAGATTATGTCAGTATAGATCAGCCTTGTGAATATGCAGTATTTACTAGTGTAGTGTCAACCCTGACAGTTGTTTTGGGTTTGTTTGTTTTTTTGTAATGCAAGTGCCTGACTTAAGCCTTGTCTGCCGAGGCATGAGGCATCCGTTTCAGAAAGGCATCCACTTCAAAGACGGCTATCTCAACAAACACATTGCCAGCCACATGGCAAGATAAAGAGCCAGGCTCCCTCACTTGACTGAGGTTCCTTTGTTTTAGAAATCTTGGTTGACTCTGATAACTGACTATTTGGGCCGCATGCTTCATTTTTTTCTCTTCCCACACTTTAAATTCCTGCTTTTATGTTCTAAATTCACCAATAAAGAGCGAACCAACAAATCTCTAGGCCCCCACCCTCAGTAAAAGCAGAACCCCAGGTGAACGTTCCTCTACCTGTGACCTTGCTGTGTGGCCCCACGTGTGCTATGTGATTTCCAGGTCTTCTAAGTAATAAATGAGCATTATTAACTATAAAAAAATAATTAAAATAGTTCACTAGAACTGAATTTGGTTATCATTCAATTTATCCAATGATAATCTTAAAAAGAGGAGAAGATAAAATTGGACACAAGGGTTAATCACCAAAATGAATTAAGAGCCTAGTTAGATATATTTTTTAATCAAAAACACAACAGAAAAAAAATAGGCAAACATACAAAAAGGTAATTTTCAGAGAGGACACATAATAATGAATAAAGACCTGAAAAAAGGGTTCATCCTTCTCAGGAATTGCTATCATGAACATTAATAAAACCCTCAAGTTCCATATCAAACCTAGTTAATCAAGAAAACAGATTTAACAACACTAACACTTTTTGGACAGAAGTTCTTGAAGAATTGTTATACTTAAGCCGTACTGGTGGCAACAAAACTTAAGAAAAATGTTTTGGAATGCCAGTGTTTTACAAGTTATAAAGTTATAGAGACATATAGACTCTTTATTTCAATAATCACACCATTGAAATTTATACTAAAGAAATAACTCAGCAGGACACAATTGATTTTAATGCCCCAAAATGTGCATACAAATTCCCCTTGGAATCCTTAGTTGACTCCTGAAATGGGCATGAGTTGGGTGAGACTCCAAGGAGTCCAGTGAAACAAGTGAAAAATTGAAAGAGAGGGGCAGAAATTTCAGCAACTTTGCCGTGTATTCAACAACAGAGTTTGGAGTTCAAGTTAAACCCAGCAAGAGTAAGTACCAAGTCCCAGAAGCAAAGCCTAAAGTCAAGACTCTAAAGATCAAAGTAAACAGACAGTAATTTATTTTTTTAGTGGAACAGAGCTCACACTCTTCAGAGGAAGAAAGCAACCAAGTGGAAAACCTATAACTGAAAAATACAATATCTGAAATAAAAAGTTTATTGGATAAAATGGTGTAGTATTCATAAAACATTCTAAAGCGATAATTCTAGCTAATATTTATTGTGCCAAGGATAAGTTTAGTGCCATCCTCTACACTGTACCATCTACAACGTCTAGCATATAAAGAAAATTACTAGATATGTGAAGCAACAAGAGAACGTGTCCCATGGTCTAGAAAACAACATCCATAGAAAGAGACACACATTAAGATGCTGAAATTAGAAGAACAGTTAAAGAATTTATAGGAAAAAAATGGAATATATTGGACAAATAAGCACATGAAGAATTTCAGGGGAGACATGGAAAATCTGAAAAAGCAAATGAAGACCGAAGAACTGAAAAATATGTCTTAAATTTTTAAATTCATTTAATAGAAAGAGCAGACTGAACAATACAGAAGAGTCTTGAAGACACAGATCAACAGAAAGATACTCAAACTGAAGCAAAGTGAGAAAATATATTTAACACACAAATAGAAAAAAATGGAACAGACACTCCAATATTCTACGGAATGCTATCAAGTGGTCTGACATACATGTTATTAGAGTTCCATAAGGAGAGAGGGAGACAGAGAGAAGGAAAAAGAAAAAATATTGGTCCAAAGTTTCCCAAATTTTATTTAAAACATCAATCCACAATCCAAGAAGCTCTG
Organism: Neophocaena asiaeorientalis asiaeorientalis; assembly: GCF_003031525.2. NCBI lineage: Eukaryota > Metazoa > Chordata > Mammalia > Artiodactyla > Phocoenidae > Neophocaena > Neophocaena asiaeorientalis. Next base: position 11,951,841 of record NW_020172818.1, on the reverse strand, counting down.
CGTACCCTAAGCAGAATAAATACAAAGAAAATTACATCTTGATGCATAAGATGCAAGCTATAAGAGTCAAAGATAAAGAAAAATCCTCAAAGCAACTGGAGATAAAAAGACACATTACTTACAGGAGGACAGTGATTTGGATGATGGCTGACTTCTCATCAGAAATAACAGAGTCAAGAAGATAATGGAGGGCTTCCCTGGTGGCGCAGTGGTTGAGAGTCCGCCTGCCGATGCAGGGGACGCGGGTTCGTGCCCCGGTCCGGGAAGATCCCACATGCCGCGGAGTGGCTGGACCCGTGAGCCATGGCCGCTGAGCCTGCACGTCCGGAGCCTGTGCTCCGCAACGGGAGAGGCCACAACAGTGAGAGGCCCGCGTACCGCAAAAAAAAAAAAAAAAAAAAAAAAAAGAAGATAATGGAAAGTGCTAAAAAACAAATGTCAAATTAGAATTTGTGTCCAATGAAAACACATTTCAAAAATGAAGGTGAAATACAGATATTTAGTTTAAGAAAACCTTAAATGATTTGTTATCAGCAAAACTGTATTACCAAAGGGATAAAGGCAATTTTTCATGCAAAAAGGAAATGATATGAGATAAAATTTTGAATCTACAGTAAGTAATTAAGCACATTGGAAATTGTATGCATGTAGGTAAATATAAAACATTTTTCTTAAAGACAACTGATAAAGAAAAAATAATAACGAAGTACCATGGGTTTTATATCCTACATAGAAATAAATACATTTTACAAAAAAGGACAAAAATTGGAGAATGAAATTACACTACAGTATTATAAGAGTCTACCATTATACACGAAGTGGTATAATACTAATTCAAGGTAGACTGTGATAAACTAAGAACACATATTATAATCCCTACAGCAACTTTTTAAAAATATAAAGAGGCTTAGCTAAAAAGCCAATAGTCAAAATAAAATGGAATATTAAAACATATTAGATTTATAAAAATTCAAAAAGGGAATAAAAAAGGAGCAAAGAGCACAGGGAACAAATAAACAAAGAGCAAAGTCAGACAGAGGCAGAATTAAACCCAACCACATCAAAAATATATTAAACATAAATGAACTAATTACTCCAACTAAAAGGCAGAGGTTTTCAGACAAAACAAAAAAAGGAAGATCCAACTACATGCTGTTTAAAGTGATGCTTAAATTCAAAGACACAGTAAATGAAAGTGAAAAAAAGGAAAATGATTTCCCATGCACACACTAAGCATTAAAAAGCTGACATGACTATATTAATAGCAGCCATGTAGAATTCAAAACAGCATTACTTTCAGAGATAAAGAAGATGATTTCATAATGATAAAAGTGTCAATTCATCAAGAAGACAAAATAATCCTAAATGTGCATATAACTATTAACATATTTCAAAATGCATACATATTGACAAAACTAAAAAGAATAGAAAAATTCACAAACATACATACAGATGGTGAAACTCCTCTCTCAGTAACCAATTTTTTTAAAAAGCAGCAAAACTCATTAAGGATACAGGAGATTTCAACATCCCTAAGTGACATTTATAGAACACTACACCAATCACTACGGGATACCTATTCTTTACAAGAGGCTATGGCAAGTTGACCAAATGCCAAGACATAAGTCTCAATAAACTCCAGAAGACTGAAAATAAACAGAACTGGGAGTGGGAGTGTGAGACAATTGAGAGAGATGAGTCTTTTTCAACTCCTGGTCCAAATTTCTCAGTGTCTTGGTATTGAAATGGTGGGTGTGAAAGGAGGGAGTACAGGACAGGAATGGGAGGACTACAGGAAAGAAGGTAGGTGCCATACGAAAAGTCAAGGATGACTCCAAAGTTTTGGCCTTCATCACTGGAAGAATGGAACTGCTAGTTGTTAAAATAGGGAAGATGGGAAGGATCAGATTTAGGGAAGGGGCAGAGAAGCAAGAGTTCAATTGAGGGGTGCTAAGAGTGAGATTCCTACCAGATATCCATGTAAAACCTTTGGGTTTTAAGCCTGCAGGGCATAAGTTGTGCCTACAAAAACAAATGATGGGGTTGTCGGCAAATAATGTTCTAGTGGTTTGTTTGCTTTTTATAAATTTATTTATTTATTTATTTACTTTTGGCTGCATTGGGTCTTCGTTGCTGTGCGCGGGCTTTCTCTAGTTGCAGTGAGTAGGGGCTACCCTTTTTTTGGGGGGGGGTACGCGGGCCTCTCACTGTTGTGGCCTCTTCCATTGCAAAGCACAGGCTCTGGACGCGCAGGCTCAGCGGCCATGGCTCACGGGCCCAGCCACCCCGTGGCATGTGGGATCTTCCCGGACCGGGGCACGAACCCGTGTCCCCTGCATCGGCAGGCGGACTCTCAACCACTGCGCCACCAGGGAAGCCCGGGGGCTACTCTTTTGTTGCGGTGTGCAGGCTTCTCATTGCGGTGGCTTCTCTTGTTGCGGAGCATGGGCTCTAGGCGCACAGGCTTCAGTAGTTGTGGCATGCGGGCTTAGTAGTTGTGGCGCACATTCTTAGTTGCTCCGCGGCACGTGGGATCTGCCCGGACCAGGGCTCAAACCCATGTCCCCTGCATTGGCAGGCGGATTCTTAACCACTGCACCACCAGGGAAGCCCACTAGTGGTTTTTTAAACAGCTATTTCATCTCAAACCAATATCATATTTAAGACCCTCTGCCCTATAGGCCTCAGCCAGAAATCTATATCAAAATCTAACACAGTGTTCCCATTATTTACAAACACTTCCAGAAAGATGGGGAGTAGGTACACCTCCCCCAGGGGCAACTCAGAAGCATAAGCCAAAACACAAACCAAATTGCCAACCTGCATACCAGGGCCTGATCTTGTGTCTTATTTGCTGGCTAAGAAAGAAGAAGAGTCATAAATTATAGCTTTGTTTCTCTCCCTACCTGTCACATCCCAGAAATTAAAGGAATTGGTAAACAGAAGCTCTGAAAGATTTATAACCTCAGTTTAAGACCAAGATACCTCAGGAAGATCAGAAACATTTGTTATGTTCTGGAAGAAGTAAAATGCCAATGCAAATAACTTTCCAATGCAACTCCAAAGCAAGCACAATTCTGGTTAATGCATGAAAGGTGTGTTCTACTAAGCTCCCTCTGATTCTCCAGGAAGACTGATGGAGTAATTACACTCTGGAGAGGAGGGTTAAGAAACTATGTTGGAACTTATTAAATATGACATGCAGTGACTTTTCAATTTTTTTAAAAAAGTGTGCTTAAAATGAATTACATTTTAAATGGAATTTATAAACATATTATACCACCTACGTGAACTGTAGAAAATTCTGCTGTGCCATGATTTTGCTGAATTTGATAAGCTATATTGCCTGTAAGTGGAAGCTCACTGGCCTTATCCACAGGGTGAAGGGGCTAGATTCATAAAAAAACACCTGTAGGAGTATTTGTGTTTTCCTGTACATCAATATATAGTGATACAGGTAACTGTCTACACATATGCCAACATATCCAATTATGGGGATTTACAACCCTCCTCCCTTTCTTACGGATTTTTTTATACTGTCTTCCTGGCCACCAATTTCTCCCCCTGCCAACCCATCCTTCAGTCTGCAGGTATCGTGATCATTCTAAAACGGAAACTGGTCACATCACTCCCCAGGTTAAAACTATTAGTGTTGCCTCATCTTCTACTAAGAGGGCCAGCTTTGTGGGCATGCAATAATACAGAGCTCTGAGCTCAGGGCCCTCCACTTGGTTGAACGCTATGGAGTTGCTGTCTTTCACCTTGGAAATGTAGCTTTGTAAGGCATTACGGTGGGGCGTGCACATGAACAGAGGCTTTACACTCAATGTGCAAGTCCCTCATTCCCATATGGCATTTGTAATGCTTCGTGAGCACAGAATTCTGGTGGATCCATGAAGTGTGGAGGTTCAGCAAGACCCAGGTAAGTGTGTTTTGTCTATACCTGAGTAAGCAGGGGCACTGACGGCCCGCAGAGACCAAGTATTCTGTCCAACTAAAACTAACTTACTCCAGATGCGAAAAGAAGCATAGGTGTCCTAAGAGACTGCGAGGACCAAAGAACCTTGGTCATATCCTTTCCTTCCTGTGTTACTGCCCTGTGTTAGCGAATCACTGAGGCTGAAGTGATGACACAGATGGAAAGGAAAATATGAGACAACCATAGTTCCTCTTCCCTTCCATCTCTCCTCACTCATCAGTCAGCTGAAGGTAGGCAGCGTTGGTAGAAAGTGCACGTATCAAGGAGGGAAATAAAAAGAGTTAATTTTCTGCAGTGTTTCCACTGTTCTGGTCAGAACGAAATATATGTTCATATATGTACCTCGATGTATGAATTGGGTAATTTCTGTGATTCCGCCCGAGAGTTCAATGCTCTTGTATTTGCATTTAAAACTGGCATTGCACAATTCAGAGATGAATGGTAAAATGCTCACTGATAATTCAAAATTTTAAATGTTATTTAGCGAGATTGCTATTAAATAGCAGATAAAAAACACCATGACAAACCAAGAGAAAGAGGGAGACCATGAAAGAAAGGAAAAAGCTTTATATCTTAGTACCTTTAACAGCATTTTTCCAATTTTGGAATGAGGGACCCCACCTTTTTATTTTGCACTGAGTCTCACAGAAAACAGAGTCAGTTCTGCCAACTAAGAATAAAAATCAAATTCCTTAGCATATGGAGATGTGCATATTTGTGTCCCCCAAAATTGTTATGCTGAAACCCTAACCCCCAATGAGATGACGGTATTTGGAGATGGGACCTTTGAGAGATAATGAGTTTAGAAGAGGTCATGAGGGTGGGGCCCCATGATGGGATTAGTGCCCTTAGAGAGAGAGTAATTACTGTCCTTACAGAGAGAGAGACTAGCGCTCTCTCCCTCTCCACCAGGTGAAGATACAAAGAGAAGACAGCTGTCTGCAAACCAGAAGAAAGGTCTCATCAGCACCTTGGTCTTGGACTTCCCAGGGTCCAGAACTGTAAGAAATAAATGTCTGTTGTTCAAGCCACCCAGTCTGTGGTATTTGTTGTGGCAACCCAAGCCAACCAAGACACATAGCATGACACTCCAGGCCCTTTAATGCATGGCTCTGGCCTAAGTCTCCAGCCCCATCTCTATGGCTTCCCTCCCCCATGCCCCCTCCCCCACCATACCCACTCCCCATTAACTCTAAACACCTCCCTGTTCCTTCCACCCATTCACCTCTGCACATGCTGCTCCCCTAGCCTTAAAGGGCCTCCCCAGCCCCACCTTCTCAGCTCTTTCCTTCCTCCCCACGTTACCTCCCCCTCAATGCTTCCTGTCCCTACCTCAGGATTGACTCAGAAATTGCCTTTTCTGGGGACTTCCCTGGCAGTCCAGTGGTTAAGACTTTGCCTTCCAATGCAGGGGGTGTGGGTTCAATCCCTGGTCTGGGAGCTGCTAAGATCCCACATGCCTCAAGGCCAAAAAACCAAAACATAAAACAGAAGCAATATTGTAACAAATTCAATAAAGGCTTTTAAAAAATGGTCTACATAAAAGAAAAATCTTAAAAAAAAAAAGAAATTGCCTTTTCTGGAAACACTTCCCAGACCTGATTTGTGGCTTCCTCTAGAACGTCACATTGAAGTTACTACATAATGGTAAAACAAGGTGAAATCGTGTCCTAGGGACACCATAACAAAGTACCACAAACTGGGTGGCTTAAAACAATAGAAATTTATTTTCTCACAGCTCTGGAGGCTGGAAGTCCAACACTGAGGTATCAGCAGGGACGGTTTCTTCTGCGGCAGTGAGGGAGAATCTGTTCCGTGCCTCTCTCCCAGCGTCTGGTGGATTGCCCAGTTTTTGGTGTGCCTTGGCTTGTGGTCATATTACCCCACCTGTGCCTCCATGTGTGCATGGCACTCTCCCTGTGTGTGTGTCTGTCTTTGTGTTCCAATTTCCTGTTTTTATGAGATTCAGGCCCACGCTAATGACTTCTTTTTAACTTAACTACATCTGTGTCCCCAAATAAGGTCATATCCTGAGGTATTGGGGGTTAGGGTTCAACATACTCATTTTAGGGGACTCAACTCAATCCACAATACCAGGCATCCAGAAGTCTTTTTCTTTTTTTCCTTTAAGCACTTAAGATGATGGACATTTTCTAAAAGACGGGGGCCCGATATCTAATCCTCCCTAAAATCCCACTCCACTCCCAAGCCCTCCATAGGGGCCGCCAAGAGATTTAGCAAAAAGACTCGAAAGTCGGCTTGATCCATGTCAGTGGCGTTGACCATCAACAAGAGGACGGCTATCCCTGATTGCCTGTTCCACACAACTTGCCAGAGTCGGGCTTCTTGAAAATAGGCCTTGGCCTTCCTGACAGATGTGATGAGGACTCGGACAAGGAAGCTTGTCTGAACAGGCTGTTTCCTAGGAGAATGGAAATCAGGAATCCCTCCTGACGATAGGGGTTGAAGGCAGGAGGGAGTCAGAACAACTTCTTTCTTCAGGCTGAAAGGAACAGCAGTCCTCACCTGACCTCTCTCTTTGTACATATATCATGCTGCCAGGTGTTGGGCCAAGTGCCCTCCTAAGCACTGTCTACTGTAAGAAGCATCACCTCACTCCATTCCCATGGCAACTGTATCAGATTGCATCCCATTGTCCAGAGGAGGAAACTGAGGCTTGGGAAGGTTAAGGCACTGCTCCACAGTTATACAATTTGTAGAAGAATCAGGATTTAAACCTGTGTAACCCCCAAAACCTGTCCTTTTAACCTCTGTGCATGACCTTCTTCAGTCACAAAACTTAATCTAATTTAATAAACCTTACATAGCACATATTATGTGCCAGACTATGTAGTAAGAATTTTACATGTAGTAACTCATTTACTCCTCAGAAGAGTTTATGAAGTAAGTACCACTGAATCCTCATTTTACAGATAAGGAAACTGAGAATCACGGAGGAGAAGAAACTTACTTGAGGTTGCTCAGCTAGTAAGTAGCAGAGCCAGCATGGAACTCCAGGCAGTCTGACTCCACGGTCTGTGCTCTTAACCACTGTGTTGTGGACGGGGCTTCCCTGCTGGAAGATTCCAGGGTGTACCTGGCAGGGCGCCTGCTGTGTCCCAGAGACACATAAGCCCAGAGGCCAATGTACTATCTCTAAGCAGGGCTGGAAGCTGCAGTGTGATTGAAAGAGCATCAAGCCGCAGCTCTGATGTTGGGAACAAAGTGTGGGACTCACTTCCCTTCAGGGACCTACCCCCGCCTTCGAGCTAACATGCAAACGCCTACCCTGCAGACCCCCCCAGGGCCCAACCCTGCATCCACCCAGCTGCCGCCCAGGTCTGCTGGGAGTTCAGTGATTACAAATCCACTCCAAAAATATCCACTGAGCAAGTCACAAAGGAAGGGTGTACAAAAGGTTAATAAGGGCTTCCCGGGTGGCGCAGTGGTTGAGAGTCCGCCTGCTGATGCAGGGGACACAGGTTCGTGCCCCAGTCTGGAAAGATCCCACATGCTGCAGAGCGGCTGGGCCCGTGAGCCATGGCCGCTGAGCCTGCGCGTCCGGAGCCTGTGCTCTGCAACGGGAGAGGCCACAGCAGTGAGAGGCCCGCGTACCGCAAAAAAAACAAACAAATAAACAAACAAAAAAAAAGGTTAATATCTTACTACACTGAATATCATTGTTTTGTATCTACCTTACTTCATCTTGACTTTATCTTTCTTCCCAGTTATACAAGTCTTAATCCATTTAAGTGCCTTTTTAAAAAGTTCTATTAAAGTAAAATCAGTCAAGATAGAAAAAAGTATTAAGTAAATAACAGTACAGGTAATACATGGCTGTGGTAAAAAATAATTCTGCAGGTGGGACACAAACAGCTGAATCTTGGGAAAGATTGGCATGTGGGAAAGAGCGCTCCAGTTATACAGAAAGAAGTGAGAACAAGCGCCACAATTTTATCGCCTAAGACAACTTAGTCAACTTCTCCAAACCCCAATATCCTTGGGTATAAAATGAAGCCAAAGTTACCGCTCTTACTCTGCAGTGTTATTCTAAAGACCACATGAAATCGTGCATGAACAATGTTTGGCCCATACAAGGTGTTTCTTAAATATAATTTGGTTTTCCCTTTCCCTAGACTGCCTCCTTCAGATACAAGGAGGGAAGCTGTTACCTTTCATAGGTTACACAGTGATGTTTCTTTGCCTTTCCTGGCAGACGGTCAAGGACCAGCAGTTACAATGACAGACACTTTGTAAAAGCAGTGGGACCCACACTAGACACTTTACAAGAGTCACAGGCCCTGTCCTCATACAGACTTCGGTCTCACAGGGGAGACAGACATTAATGAAGGATTCACACAAATAAGCAAAGAACTGCAAATGTGATAAATGTAAGGAAGGGGCACATGGTAATTTGAGGGGGGTTCCCTGGGGGTCATGATGCAGTCTGGGAATAAGATAAGGCACCTTGAAGAAAGATGAGTGGGAGATAACTAAGTCAAGTGGGGTGGAGGTGGATGGGAGAGCATTTCAGGCAGAGAGAACAAGTGATAAGGCCCTGGGGCAGGAGTGGGCATGGAACTTACATGAAACTGAAAGAATGCTCCCACGGTGGAAGAGTATAAATAACAGCATTGATTACAGGAAGAATGAGAGGAGTAGCTAACTGGATGGGACAGTGCCCACAGGGCCAGGTACTCTACCAACTTTGCACTGAGCAATTTAACTCACACAGTGAACTGAACTCGCGCGAGATGAGACAGGATGGGAGAGTTGGGCAGGTTCCAGACCATACAACCTTGGAGGCCATATTACATTCCTAATCTTCGTCCTGAGAGCAATGAAGCCACTAAGGACTGCTAGGCAGGACCAGCTTGGTCATATTCATGATTTAAAACTGGTGGTTGGATGGAGGATGTACTGAAAGGGCAAGAGGGAGCACGGAGACCAGTCAGGAGCCAGCACAGGGGTCCCATGAGGGGCAATGTTGAATGGAGATGGTAGTGGTGTGGCTGGAAAGAAAGGGCAGATTTGGGAGATATTTGGGAGGTAAAATCAACACAGCCAGGTGCCTAACTGGATTCACGGGGGTGAGGGAGATGGAAGGATCAAGGAAAACCTCAGAGATGTTGGCTCCTGCAACTGGGTAGATGATGGTACTGCGCGCTAAGCTCGGAAACTCTGAAAAACACATGAGTTTGATCGAGGTCATTTTGAATTTGAGGTATTAAATCTTCTGAGACATCCAAGTGGAAATACATACACAGGCACACAGACTGGGAGCCCAGAGGAGAAATGTGAATTAAGGAAATAAATTACTGAGTCATTGTTTTAGAGGAATAGGCACCAGTTATGCATGTGCTGTCTCTGAGCTCCAAATCCACTGCTTTGTGACACTGGACAGGACCCTGTGGACGTTTATTTCCAGCTGGCTTCATGTTCGGCATGGCCAATAGAGGGCACAACAGAGACACTGCCGGTCCATAGTGGGAGGAAGGGGCGTCCCTTTTTCTTCCAGTGTGCTGCTTTCCGCGTGCTGCAGTAGGCTTGGGTGCAGGGGACCTGGTAGCCCTTATCTCAGCGGCCCTCCTGCGCAAGCTGCAGCCAGCATCCTCCGGCAAGCTTCCGTGCCACCCAGTAGGATGTCAGGTTCCTCTGACAACCAGGCCCTCCCAATGAGATCTGAAACAGCCTAGATGGAGAGGGAAGCCCTCTTCTAGGTTTCTGAGTTCTTTCCTTGTTAACTCACCCTCAGCCCTAGCGGGAGCAGCTGTTTTCCTGAAATTGCTACTTCTGGATCTCCTAGGGTCCTGGCTCCTTTTCGAAGTTAACCTTTTGACTAAATGACAGTCCTTTGTACTACATTTTCCCTTTTGACATTGCTTTGGTCTCCTGACTGCACTCAGACTGGTACAGAGTGACTGAACACGTAGGGGTTGGCAATCTCACCTGGAGAGACAGTACAGAGAGCTAAGGAAGAGGTACCAGGGCTCAGTATTGAGGAACTCCAAGACTTACTACAAGGGGGAGGAGGCTGAACGTGCAAAGAAGATGGAGAAGGAACAGCCAATGAACATCATAAAGGACTTAAAAAGGGAAATCAAAAAATAGGAGACAATATTTGCAACACATATACCTGACAAAGAAGAGCTTTCTAGAATATGTAAAGAACAAATCAATCCAAAAAGGCAGACTTCTAGAAGAAAAATTAACAAAGCTATGAACAGGCACTTCACAAATGTGGGAACGAAATATATAAAGAAACCTCAACCTGTTAGTGAGGAAATGCAATTTAAAACAATAAGATACCCTTTTATGCTCATTCGATTGGCAAATATGAAAAAGCCCGTAACTAAATATTGGCAAGGAAGGAAAGGTGTGTGGTCCTACAGGGTAGCCACGAGCCACATGTGGCTTCTGAACACTTTAAATGTAGTTAATCCAAATTGAGACATGTTGTTACTATAAAATACATGCCCAATTTCAAAGATTTAGTATGCATAAAAGGATGTAAAATATCTGAATAATTCTGACATTGAAATGAAAATAGTTTAGTTATGTTCGGGTAAATAAAGTATATTATTAAGTTCACCTAATCCTTTTTACCTTTATAATGTCACTAGTAGAAATTTTTTAATTACAAATATGGCTTGCATTTGGTGACCTCATCATATTTCTTTACAACAATGCTGATGTAGAGCAATGGAAGCGTCTATACATGGCTAATCAGAGTGTAAACTGGTACAACTACTTTGTAAAACAATTTGCCATTACCTAACAAAGTTGAACATACACCTATTCTATGACCCAGGATTTTCCTAATGGTATACGTTCTAGGGAAACTCTTGCGGATGTGCACCAGGAGATATATACAAAATTGTTCATAGCAGCATTGTTCATAATAGTCAAAAACTAGAAAGAGTACAAATGTCCACTGTCAGTAGGAAGGATAAAATCCACGGTGCAGTCACATGATGGAACATTATACATTGGTGAAAGTGAAGAGAGTACAGCTATACACAGCATGGGTGAATCTTAGAAACTCAATCTTGAGCAAAAACTGCAAAGTACAGAAGAATACATAAAACGTGGTACCATATTTATAAATTTCATAAAGCAATAACAATTAAACACTGTATGGTTAGGAATGAGAAAGTGTGGGAAAGGGGATGGAGTCAGGGAGAAGCCCAGGGAGCTTCAAAAGTACAGGACAGGCTCTACTCTTCAGATGGGTCATGAGTTTATGCATGAGCTCATTTTCTTATTTCCAAGAAAGAAAAGACTTACAATCATATGCCAGTTTTAAGAACCAAATGATCATGGTGACTCTACTCAGAGCTATTTCACTGAAATGATGAAGCCAATGTAGTGAGTTAAGGACCAAGTTATCATGAGAAAGTGAGGACACCAAGAGAAGACTGTTTTGGGGGGAAGTATGGTTGTGAAAGTGAGGCGTGTTGGGTGGTAGACCTAAGGTGACACGGGTACCAGGGAGAGCATATTATTAAACTAGAAGGCATTACACACAGATAAACATTGAGGAGAGGACTTCTGCTTCCGGTCGACTAGAGTGTTTCTGGTCAACCTTCCTGCTAATAAGAACTATGATAACTGTACAAAATATATATTTTAAAATCTATTTGAAGGACTCATAGAGCTATCAAAGGAGTAAAGAGCTGCAGGTTGAATATCGATTAAAAAGAAAAGCCCAAAGAGATGGGTCCAGTACTGAGATCACTCTTCCTCAAGAGGTTATCTGCCAGATCTGAAAACAGCTTTCAGGAGGCTAAGAAGTCACACAGGGTTTGCAAGACCTCACAGGCTTTAGGGACAGGACACACACTAAAAATCAGAGTCTACCAAAAAGGAAGAGGCTTGGTAAACTCTGCGCTTCCCGTAAGGATGCCAAAAGGCTTTGTTCCAGCAATGAGTATGAAATAGATGAGAAAACAAAAACAAAAGATGTCTAAAAGGAAACAATTGACAATAAAACTAGAAGGTTACGGGCTTCCCTGGTGGCGCAGTGGTTGAGAGTCCGCCTGCGGATGCAGGGGACGCGGGTTCGTGCCCCGGTCAGGGAAGATCCCACATGCTGCGGAGTGGCTGGGCCCGTGAGCCATGGCCGCTGAGCCTGCACGTCCGCAGCCTGTGCTCCGCAACAGGAGAGGCCACAACAGAGAGAGGCCCGCGTACCGCAAAAAAAAAAAAAAATAGAAGGTTACCAAATAATGGAGTCATCAAACATGTCTTCTAAGTAAACGTGATTGTTAGGTTTAAATAATTAAAAAGCAAGTTTTGAGAATTTCAGCAGAGGTGAAAGCCATAAAAGAGAACCAAATGGTGATTCTAGAACTGAAAAGGGCAACAATGAATATTAAGAACTTGAAAGTTATACTTCATAGCAGATAGAGAGACCTGAAGTGATTACAAAAGAAATAGGGTAGAAGAAAATATTCGGACTAAAAACAAAGAGAAAGGAAAGAGTTTTTTTAAAATACAGAAATATTGTCAGAGCCATACGAGGCATAGTGATAAGGCCTAATATCTGTGCAATTTGAGTTTGATAATGTGAGGAGAAAGAAAATGTCAGATGTGATATGAGAAGACAAAATAAGAATCCCGCAAAAATAACAATGCCCCTCAAGCACAGATACAAGAAGCAAGGGCCACAGGAGGTAATGGCTAAAATGCCAGACCTATGCAAACCGTAATTAAATTTCTGATTTAAATTTTATAGCAAAATATAAAATTCTTAAAAGCAGCAAGACAAAACGTCAGCTGAAAAGGAGCAAACAATAGTACTGACAGTCGTCTTTTAATCAGAAACAAGAAAAACCACAAGACAATAGAATCATATCTTCAAAATGCTGAAGGAAAAAGCTGCCGATACAGATTTGATACCCAGAAAAATAATAATTCATAAACAAAGTTTAAATGAAGACATTTTCAGACAAATAAAAAGTGAGACGTGTCACCAGAAGTCATACTCTAAAGGGAACGCTAAAGAAAATATTTCAGGCAAAATGAAGATAATTCCAATGGAAACTTCCAAGTGAAGCAAGAAATAATGAGCAGAATATGTGAGTAAATATAATCAATGATCAAAGAAGATTCTATCTCAAAAATCTAGAAAAAGAACAGTGACTTAAACCAAAATGTACGTAGGAGAAAATTAAAATGAGAACATAAACCAGTAAATCATTAGCAAACAAATAATAATTAAGAAAGCCAAGGGTATTTTTAAATCTAAAAAACTGATAAACCCAAGCAAGACCAATCAAAAGATAAATTAAGGAGGGAGAAAACACAAATTACCAAAATCAGAATTAAAAGAGAAGATATCATTACAGATCCTACAAACGCTGTAAAGATTAAGGAGATATTATGAACATTTGGCCCATACATGTGAAACTTAGAAATAATAACAATCCTAAACAAACTCTTACAGAGGATCGCAAGAAATGGTATAGTTCCAAATTCTTTTAATGAGGCCAATATAACCTTGATACAAAAAACTAATAAAGATGGGCTTCCCTGGTGGCGCAGTGGTTAAGAATCCGCCTGCCAAGGCATGCAACACGGGTTCAAGCCCTGGTCTGGGAAGATCCCACATGCCGCGGAGCAACTAAGCCCGTGCACCACAACTACTGAGCCTGCGCTCTAGAGCCTGTGAGCCACTACTACTGAGCCCGCGTGCCACAACTACTGAAGCCCGTGTGCCTAGAGCCCGTGCTCTAGGCTCAACAAGAGAAGTCAACAAGAGAAGCTTGTTGTGTGCCTAGAGCCCGTGCTCTAAGCTCAACAAGAGAAGTCACCACGATGAGACACCCACGCACCGCAACAAAGAGTAGCCCCTACTCGCCACAACTAGAGAAAGCCCGCGCGCAGCAACAAAGACACAACACAGCATAAAATAAATAAATTTATTTTTTAAAAAACTAATAAAGACATTAAGGGGGTGGGGGAGGGAAGTACTGGGAGTTTGGGATTAGCAGATGCAAACTATTATATATAGAATGGATAAACAACAAGGTCCTACTGTAGAGCACAGGGAACTATATTCAATATCCTGTGATAAACCATAATGTAAAAGAATATGAAAAAGAATAAATATATACAACTGAGTCACTTTGCCGTACAGCAGAAATTAACACATTGTAGATCAACTATACTTCAATAAAAAAATTTTTTAAAGACATTAAAAGTGTGCCCTTTCTTGCTCTTCTCTGGAAGAGTTTGCGGAAGATCATCATTATTATTATTTCTACCATTTGGAAGAATTCACCTACGAAGACATCTGGGCCTAGACTTCCCTTTACAAGAAAATTTTTACTACAGGTTCAATTCCTTAATAGATATAGAATTATTCTAATATTTAAATTCTCCTTGTATTATTTTTGCTAAGTTGTGTTCTCCAAAGTAGTTATTTTATCCAAATTTCAAATGTATTGGCATACTATTCATAATATCCTCTTATGAAAAATTTATAAACAAAATATTACAAAATCAAATCTAATAATATATCATATCATGAGAAAGTGGGTTTTATGCCAAGAATGAAAGGTTGATTATTTAAGAATACTCTAAAAATTTGATTCATCACCTAGTCAGATAAAGAAAAAGGAGAAAAAACACATATTATCTCAACAGATGGAGAAAAAGCATTTACTTAAATTCAACACTCATTGATAATAAAACCTCCCAGCAAATCAGGATAGAAGGAAATTAACATGATAAAGCGTATCTACAATAACAATACAGCTAACATAATAATTAACTGTAAAATAGTGAATGTTCTCTGCCTGAGGGAGAGCTGGTTTTGGTAAATGTGCCAATCAGGACAGGCTGTGCTATGCTACAGTAACAAGCAGCCCCAAATCTCAGTGCCTTCAAACAGCAGAAGTGTCTGTCTCACTGATGCCATGTCCCAGGTCAGGTGGGCTGGTAGTCACTGTGGCCTCCGTTCCACGTTGTACTCACTCTGGGAGGCAGGCTGGAGTAAGTTCCACCATCCAGAACATTGTGGTTGCCCAGAGCTAGAGACATACGAAGGGACACCTAGTTCGTAAATACTTTTTCCAAGATGTGACACACGTTGCCTCTGCTCACAATGACCAAAGCGAGTCACATGTTCCCACAGAACTGCAACGGGACAAGGAAGGACAATTCTTTGCATGGAAATAAACAGGGACGGGATATGGGTGAACAGTGGTAAAGCCCCACATTGAGAGAATGGGGCCTATTTGTATTACTGACTTCACAGATGGAAAGAGGAACCAGAGGCCAGACTCCTCAATGAATAAGGACACTCCAAGAAGGTCAGAAAAACCAAGGGCTGAAAGGAGTTAGACTGCAGGATCAGTAACAATATCGGTCTTCACTTTTCCCTTGGTTGTCTCTGGCTAATAAGACTGATTTTCTCTTCTTGGTGGTTCTGTGTACAATTCTCCCCTGGTATCCTAAACTGTTTGTCCCCATTGCTGTCTGCAGGAGAATATCCCTTTAGGGTGTCAGGACTCTCACTGCTCTTTGTAGAACAGTTTTTCCATCTCTGTCTGTTAATAGCTCAGAGCCCAGATTTTAGATAACTGAGTATTGCTAAGAATATTTTGTTACTACCAATTCTCTCAGGAGAATGCCCAAGCTCAGCGCTAGCTTATGCTGATTGATCCTTCTAAAATATCGATCCTTCTTCTCTCAAGGCATTTAAACCCTTCCCTCAAGACATCATAAATCCTGTCGCCATCCTAACAGCCTATCCACTCCAGCTCATATCGTGAGAACCATCTCCCCTCTCCACCCTTTTGCTGTCCCATAAAAGAGGGATTTTTGTCTTACCCAGAAAGCACCAGGGGAAAAAGATCTGCCTTCTCTCTCCATTGGGAGAGAAGTGACAGCCCAAATCATGACATACAAGAGTCCGATATCCATTGATCATTACAGGTTGCCGTTTTTTGGAAATTTCTTGGGCTTCTCTGTGACTGGGAACCACGGTCCCAGAGCCCACCTTACAGACTCAACTCTCTGCCCAAGCCAGTTTCAAGCTTGAAATTAAGGGACAAGAATAGAAAGGCCATTCTGGACTCAAATCCAAGTCAGTTCTCCAAACCAACTTTATTAATAATACACCCGAAATGTCTTCGTTTGTTTCTCAACAGCTTCTGAACTCAGAAGAATAGAAGGAATTGGCCCCCAGTAAGTTATTACTTTGATCCCTCATTCAACGAAGAGCTGCCGTAGGCCTTCACTGGCCCCATTCTAGGCCTTGCAGACACCAAGGTGAAAAGGAAAGAACTGCTGCTCTTCAGGACGTCACAGTCTAGTGCACAAGTGGATATGCAACAAAGTAAACAAGGCATGGTCCACGTTTCAAGGAACACAAAAAATAATCGTCACTGGAGTAGATGCTTCTGTTTGTGTTTACCTGCCTGACCCAGGGTCCACTTCTCTTCTTCTGTTGATACTGCAATATTCCTTGAGAATATTCTTCACATATCTTCTTTGTCCCAGTGCCTCAAGGGGAACCAACGCCACCCCCTGAATCCAAGGGTGGGCATGAGATCCAGCCCGGCCAGTTAGAGCCTCAGTCTCCCTGGTCACAGCCATTGGTGCAAGAATGACCCAAGACCTCATGAGAACCCATCAAAACTAACCCTGGGATGTTCTCTGCAACGATGGTGAAAAAGATACTCCCTTTTCCACACTTGGAGTTGTGAGGCTGTGAGCCTGGCGGTGGTAAGGGCCTCATGAGGAGAGAGCCTGCTTGGAGCCACACAGAGGAGAGAATCCAAGGAGGAGGATTTCTCATGATAGTATTCAGGAACTTGGTTCCAGCCACAGCTGATGAGACTTACACCTCCATTCATTCATTTATTGATTTGTCCATCAAAAATTTATTGAGCATCTATTATGTTCCAGGTGTTTTAGGGCTTGGGGACACAGCAGTGAATCAATCATATCACATCCCTACTTTAAGGAGCTTGTAACTCCTTAGGAGGGGACCAGTGCATGAAAAATGATGCCCACGTTAACAGGATCACTCTGGCTGCTGCATGGAGGTGCCACTGAAGAGGGGAAGGGTAAAAGTAAGCAGACCAGTTAAGGAAGTTATTGTAATAA
The DNA here is from genome assembly GCF_003031525.2 of Neophocaena asiaeorientalis asiaeorientalis. Lineage (NCBI taxonomy): Eukaryota > Metazoa > Chordata > Mammalia > Artiodactyla > Phocoenidae > Neophocaena > Neophocaena asiaeorientalis. The sequence continues at coordinate 11,934,743 of NW_020172818.1, read as the reverse complement.
CCTAAGCAAGAGGGGTGACGCTGGCTTGGACCAGAATGGAAGTGATGAGAAGTGGCCGGAGCCAATTAATTCCCTTTAAAGGAACTCATGTTGCTTTTCTGTCACTTGCAGCTGAAGGAGGCTGGCATGCTCTATTCAATCTACTTTCAGGTGCCATCCACATTAAATGCACTATTACTTTATGTGCCACCAAGAAGGAAGAAATGCTGCCAATTAATCTACAATGTGATTCTTTCGCATCCCTTAAAAGAGTTCCTTTAGACCTTTCATATATCATGTTAGTACGAACAACTGTGACCATGTACAAACAATAAAATTACATCACAAGTACCACCATGACCAGCAGTGATCATAAAGCACATCCCAATTTCAGAAATGTTAAAACATGGGAAAGTGTGTGCGTCATAGTCAATGAAATCCATTAGTGTGTATACTTATGTCTGACTTTCTAGAGATGATTAATACATGGTTTATCCTTATGAAGTCCATATTTATTTTCTAGGAGGGTTGAAAGGTATAAATGCATCCTACAATTCATTTCTACTTAACCATCTCAGATTGATTTATGGTAAATTTCTTCATCTCCCATGTACAAGACAAATCAAAATGAACTTTCAAATGAGGTGTAGATCTTAAAATCTAAGCTTTACATTCTAGACTCCTGCATTAGACACACACGTGCCTGATACACATATGGACACCAAGCCCATAAGCCCACATCCCTTACATGGCCTCTCTCCACCCTCTACTTCTGTACGTACTCTATATATAAAGCACAAAGTGCATTCAGAGCAACTCCAAACTTTCTCAGAATATGTTTGGTTTCCACCTTTTGCACAAGCCACAACTGGCACAAGGATGAAAAGCAATGTATAACATAAGTGAGCTTCCCCCAAGTTCTAAAAAAGTTGAGACAGGGCTCCCCTGGTGGCGCAGTGGTTGGGAGTCCGCCTGCCGATGCAGGGGACACGGGTTCGTGCCCCGGTCCGGGAAGATCCCACATGCCGCGGAGCGGCTGGGCCCGTGAGCCATGGCCGCTGAGCCTGCACGTCCGGAGCCTGTGCTCCGTAACGGGAGAGGCGGCAGCAGTGAGAGGCCCACATACCGCAAAAAAAAAAAAAAAAAGTTGAGACAAAGTTGGAAGTGAATCCTGCCTGCCCCATTAAGAGATTTCAGGTCTTTGTGAATCACAATGACAGGGACACCCCAGGTTCAAAAGACTGTCTCCAAGTGAAGCATGATTGCAACTTCAGGGAATGATTTTTTAAATTGCCTTTGTTATCTGACTGTGCCCAGAGTTAAACAACTTTTGTTGTATATTTACGTTAACCAAGAAGATGCTTTCATGTTCTACGCTGCATGTGAAGTTACCTGGCCCAACAATAATACAGAAGTTACATTTCTTTTTAAATGTCCCTTTAACTCCTAACAATCTAAAATGAGAATACCCAGAGCTGTTTACAAGGTTGTGAAACTGATACCCTCAAATGTGGGTACAGGCCATAAATTGATACAACATTGATATTAAAAAAAAAACCTTTTGGAAACATAATTTAAGAACATGTTTCTGGAGTCCTAGAAGTTATTCAATCCTTTCGATCCAATAATCTCACTCACTGCACCTCATTTTAAGGAATTCACTTAAAAGAAGAAAAATGCTTTACGTATAAAATTTTCAGGCAACTTACTTATAAAGATGAAACACTGAAAACAGCCTGCATGTCTAACAACAAGAAAACATTTAAGTTACAATAGTTCCATCAGATGGAATACTATAGCCCATTAAAATAGTAATTTTGAAGACATTATAGCAACATAAACTACTTAAAACATGACGCTAAGAGAAAAAGCAGAAATCATTTTGTGTGGCAAGTGTACCCTTACGTAAAAATGTCTAGACATAGATTAGGACAGTAAAGGAAAAAAACCTTAGAAACAATTTTGACATGAATTTGGAAAGGGAGATGATTTTGCTTTCATTCCCAGAACTTGCATTATGATATGACAGCTCAACAAAATGTCTTTTGAAGATGGTAGCTGATTGTTGTAAATGATCGAGTGCTGTCAGGATGCAGTGTTACTATCTTCCTATAGACGTCTGCATAAAGAGACCTCTATCAGAGCCTGATGTCTGTGCTAGTCTCATTCTGTGTTGGTCCTACGTATCTTTGAGGGATTAATTTTCCTGTAGGTCCTAAGGGGTGGCACAGGAAACAGTGTTAGGTACCAGACTCTGGAGTTAAACAGCCCTGGGGGTTTAACTCATGAGTCCCAGCTCATCCGTACACAGGCCATGGGACCCTGGGCAGTTTTCCGGAGGTCCTCTGTAAACTCTCTAGTAAAATGCAGATTCCGAGACCTCCCTGGCTGAGTCGTGATAATGATTCCCAATTAGGTATGAAAAGGAGTCCACACAATGCATCACTAGCTTACAGTTTTTAATATTATCTGGATGCAAGTTAAATGTTTGCCATCAGAACGTAGACAGTTATGGTACAATTACACAATGGCGAATTTTCAGCTACAGTTTAGCTTTAAATTACTTACAAATCAGATTCGTTCTGGTTGCGTAGGTACCTGCACCTTCAACCACTCAGCAACTCTGGTTTGGGAGAGCATGTTCGGTCACCAGACCATGTCACTGCCCTGCTTAAAATCCTTCCGTGACTACAGATGTCCATAAGGTCAATTCCAAATACATGGCCACTGGGTCCTTTAAGGCCACTCCAGCACTCAGGGTTCATCTCCTGTAGCTTCCAGCCTCACACACCACATTGCAGGAGTACTAAAGTCCCCACAATCTCCCCAAAGAGCCATGTTTATTCTTTACCATCTGTCTTTGCACATTCTGTTCCCTCCCTCTGAAACACCCTTCCCCTATCTACCAACCTCTCCTTCCTGGGAACTTCTACCATTTCTGCAAAACTCAGTCTAAGAGGAAGTCTTCTCTGACTCCTCCTCTCTGCCCCAGGGTTAGGGCACCTCCTGTAGGATACCACAGTCCCCTGAGCTCTCTTACACTGTCCTGGCTGTTTATCTGCTCTGCGAGCTCCCTGAGGGTTAGAACTTTGCCTTCATCTTCTCCATATTCCTGCTGCCCAGCACAGGGGTGGGTGCAGAAAAGATGACCAGCACATGCCTATGAAATAAGCGAATCAATTGGCAGCAAATAACAGTGTGTTACTTGCACAGGTATTGAGACATATGCTGGCAAAATCAAACAAGTTAATGTTTCACTGAGCTGAAAGCCCGCAAAATGAGGAGAGTCCTAACCTTGTATTTCAACCAGGCAGTTGACCTTGAGCCCGACCACTTTTGGAATGAGGAACAACAACAGGAAAATCAAAAGCTTGGCTATGCCAGATATAACTATTTTGCCAACAGATATTTAAAGCACATTTTCCGGGATGAAGGATAGAGACAGTTGTCGATATAAGGGAAGCAAATTTACTCTGAAAATAAAAGAGAAAGACACTAAAAAATTACCTAAAGCATGACCTTTGACCCAGGCTACTACCACGAACCTCTAAAATTGGGAGTGATGCATAAGTTTGTGCTTTCTTCTGGGAAAGGAGTCCATGGCTTTCATCAAAGGATCCTGTTATGGGCCGAAATGTGTCCCCTCCAAACTTGAGATGCTGAAGCTCTAGCCTCCAACATGACTATGTTTGGAGAGAGGGCTTTTAAGGAGATAATTAGCATTCAGTGAGGTCATAAGGGTGAGGCCCTAACCCTGTGGGACAGGCATTCTTATAAGAAGAGGAAGAGCCACCAGAGATCTCTATCTCCTTGAGCACACAGGTCACGTGAGGACCCAAGGAGAAGGAGGCTGTCTGCAAGCCAGGGAGAGAGCCCTCACCAGAAACCAACCCTGAAGGCACCTTGATCTTGGACTTCCAGCCTCCAGAACAGTGAGAAAATAAATTTCTGTTGTTTAAGCCACCACCAACAACAAATTTTTTTTGTTTAGCATCTGGGGTATCTTGTGAATGCTTTCTTTTTTCTTTTCTTTTCTTTCTTTTTTTTTTTTTTTTTTTTTTTTTTTTTTTTTGTGGCCATGTCACGCAGCTTATGGGAGTTTAGTTCCCTGACCAGGGATCGAACCCAGGTCCTCGGCAGTGAGGGTGCAGAGTCCTAACCACTGGACCACCAGGGAGTTCCACATCTGGGGTATCTTGTTATAGCAGCCTGAGCAGACTGATATAGGTTGGTTCCCCAAAACAGACAGGAAACCTTTGACTGATTGAGAACAGAAAGTTTTCGGCCCAAGTCATCCTCTCCATCTGTCAATGAGTGTATCTTCTCATAGGGTCTGAGCACCCCTGAATGTAACCTCACAGGACAGACGTTCTCCCAAAGGGACAGGCCTGCCCCACATCCACCCCAAGCAGGATGTGTCCCTAGCAGAACACATATTTAAATACTGATTTAAGTGTCAAGATCACTTTGACTTTCATAGAGCAATTCAGGGTCATTATGAACTTGACTGGGGAAGAGTTCAGCTACATGGTGTCCAAATGCTTCCTGGGATACACAAGGGCCTCCCCCACCCACCTGGCTACCTCTTGTCTGTCCACTCCTGGCTCCCTATCTACCTGTGCTCCAGACTAAACTACCAGGAAGGGCTTAGCCTTCCTTGGGTCTCCAAGGCCCTGCACTGGTCCCACTCACTGCCCTTATCACCATGGATGGTCCTCAGTGCCACTAGACTAGGAACTCCTTTAAGAAAGGACCAAATGGGCGTGACTCAATTACATTGACTGTATTCAGGTATTCTATTCAGAGGGACTGCCAGGGTGAGCGTTTGACTACCACCCACAGCCTTGGTAGATTTAGAGATCATGACTGATGCCCACAAGCCTATTCCTGGGCACAAGAAGCACTGCCTCCAGGGCAGACTGTCCAGCCTCAAAGCCAGCTCTGACTAGGACACATCTCTTTCTTCAACTGTAAAATGGAACAACAAAAGTACCCACCTCATACAGTTGCCATGAGGCCTGAGCGAGCACATGTAAAGCCCTAGAACACTGGCTGGCACATGGACTATGCTCAGTAGACCTCGCTCTCATTTGGGGGCACAGTGGAGACTGGAGAAACCAGTGCAATAGCAAACCGAGCTTTATAGAGGCAAAGTTAACACAGTGCAGAGCTCTGTAACTGATTATATTTACAAGGCACTTTTCACATGAATTACCAGTGGTTAAGCTTCAAACGACCCCCTAAGGTAGTAAGCGGTAATCGTAAGTCTCTTCTCCTAGGTGAAGAAACAAAGGTTTCAGAGAGGTTAAGGAAGTTGCCCACAGACACACAGCGCTGGAAAAGAGGATCTGCTATTCCAAATACGAAGCTCTACCGATATGAGCCACAAGAACCCAGTTCTGGAGTTTAGATGAGGTTGGACCGCCTACACCACTCCTCCACCTGGGAAGCTGCCAACAGCGGGACGCCTTCCGCCCAGACCCAGAGTTTAATCAAGAAAAGTTTCCCTAAGCTGTCCTGGGCGAATGAGGAGGGCAGCATGGAACCTGCCCGTGCACAAGACCAAATGCGTAGTACACACACACACACACACACACACACACACACACACACACACAGACACAGAGAAAACGCCTCCTTCAGCCTCGGGCTCCAAAGGAGACCTCGGTTTCCCCGGAGCCCAAGCAACATCCAGACTCGCCTCCGAAGTCAACTCATCCCTCCTGCTCCCCCAAGTGAAGCCTTCGGGTTCACTCTCCTCTCGGAATCCCCCGCCCGGGCTCGCGCTCGGCACCGTCCCGGCCCCTAAGAGGCACCGACGCGAGGAGTTGTTGCCTCTGTAGAAGCCCGTAGCCCGGCACGGGCCGGGCACACAGCCGACGCTCGGCCAAGGGTGCTGGAAGGAGGGATACCCGGCCTCTGCCCGAAGGGACAGCGCGGGGCACGCGCCCCTCGCCCTCTTACCTTCCTCATTCTCGTCAAACACCGGGGGCTTGTGGGAGTGGTTCCCGCCCATATTCCGCCGCGGCGGCTGCCGCAGCTGCCGCTACTACATGCCCGGCCGCCGGGGTGCGGGTGCGGAATATGCCGCGAGCGCCCAGCCCAGACTGCAGCCGCGCGCCGAGCCGGAGGGGGCCGAGCGCCGCGCAGCGGCGGGAACCGCGCCCCCTCCTCCCGGGCGTCCCCCTGGCGGCGCTCTCCCGCCTCGCCCGCCGCTCCCTGGCCACGCTAACTCTTCTGCCGCGCCCTTCGCCTGCGCCCGCCCTGGAACACTGGAGCTCGCGGCGCTGGGGCCACCGAGGCGCGCTCCACGCGGGAGACCGGAGGCGGCGCGGGAAAAGTAGGAGGAGCGGGAGGGGAAGGAGGGAATGGGCGGGGGCTGCGCAGAGGGGGCGAGCGGGCGAGCGCAGCCCCGGGGGCGGCCTGAAGGAGAGGGCGCGGCGGGCACAGAGGGCGAACGCAGCCCTACGGGCTGCCTGGAGGAGAGGGTGCGGGCCGCCACCTCCCCGCTGCACCCACCGGAGCTGAGCGCGGCGTCGGCCCGGAGGAGTCGGGGCGCTCCCTCCAGGCAGTAAGCGAGTCGTGAACATCTACTGTGTGTCGGGCCTCAGTCAAAGGCTTTATAAGCACAATCCCATGTCACCTCTCAACAACCCAACCGTTAGAAAAAGCGTTGTTGCCCATTGTACAGTCAGGTAGGGTTCAGGGGTAAAGGAACTCTTCGGTCAGTAGTTAGTCGGTCCTGGCTACGAAGGGAGACCCCCGGACGCCCTATTGGCCTTATTTGTCCACTCGGACTGAGACCCGGGGAGTGGTGTGTCTGCCAGTTCTGCAACACACGCTCTTCCTTCTTAATGTTTTTCTAAATGTTTAATGAGTGAAAGTAGAGTTACCCTTTTGGACTCAGTCTAACCCCTTCATTCTCCCGGGGAAACTGAGTCCGCCAAGGGGCGTGGTTTGCCCCAAATCATTCTCCCTAGGAGTGGCTCTGCGTGGACCTCCGGAGTCCCCTTTAATTGAACTAAGGGCGGTTCGCATCTGGGTCGGTGGGGTCCTGGAGGCGGGAGCTGGGGAGCGCAGACTGAACACGGGGCTGCTGATGACAGGGATGCGATGGGTGTGCCCCAAAGCTCTCGTGGGGCGAGCACGGACTCTCAGAGGGCGCTTCCTGAGGGGCGCGCAGGTTACCCGCGCGGTGCAGTCCTGCCCGCCCAGGTGCCTGGTAGCCAGGAATCTTTGGCCACATCCTGCCATCTGCTGGGCGCCTTAAGTTACCGTCCGTGCTTTGGTGGAAAGCAGTGGGTTCTTTTTATCTCCCTATCCTGTCTCCCCCACCCCCAAGCTGTCTCTTTGTCTGTCTCTTTCTGTGGGGAGGAGGGAACGGAGGGAGTGTCTCTCTGTCTAACACAGCAAGAAAACTCCGAGAGACAACGGGAAGAGGTCGAGCAGACGAGCCAGCCCCATCCAGCTAAAGTTTCAGGATTGGCCTAAACTGCTAGGCCTCAGGGGTCAGACAAGCATCATTTACAGAACTGGTTCTACCACTTACAGGCTGTATGTGCCCCCCCACTTCCAGTTCTCATCTGTGAAACGGGGAGGTTGATATTAACTCCCCAGCGTCGCTATTAGAATTATATCAGATAATATTTATAAAAGCGGGTAACAGGGCCTGGCATGTAACAAATGATCAATAACTATTTCTTGCTTTCATTCTGCCCACAAGCATTGACTGAGTGGCCAATCTACACCAGGCAATGTACTTAACCAAGATAAAGGAGGTACAGCCCCTAGACCAAGAGGCAGGAGGAGGGATGGTGACGGGCATGAGTGCTGGGCCCTGTTCTTCCCAGATTTCATTCCACTTTGCCACTCTCTAGCAAGCTAACTTGGGTAAATTACTTAACCTCTACTGGCCTCAGTTTGTTCATCGGCAAATGGGGATGATAATAGTATTTTTCCCCCTCCTTGGGTTGTTATGCAGAATAAATGAATTGGTGTTGGTGTCTGGAACGGAATAAGCACAACACAGGTGTTAGTTATTATCCTCAGTAATTAGCTATGGTGTAAATTGTATTGTTGGCTCACAATTTTCCTTCTCTCCCTGTCCTTGATACTGCTCACTGGAATGAGGGGGCATTTCCTACTTTCCCACCACTGAGGTGGAGCGTGCCATAGGACTTAGTTCGGCCAGTGGTCTATGGGAGGAAGTGACAGTGTGCCAGTTCAGAGGGACAGCCTTAAGAGATGTTGCATGTTTCAGCTCTCTTGTCCTTTTGCCATCCACCACAAGAAGATCTGGCCCTGGGTAGCATCTGTTCCCAGAATGAGAGACCCAAGGTGTATACCTAAGCCCCACGTGTATCCTGAAGCAGAACGACAAGCTCACAAGCAAGAAAAATATGTTCTTGTAAGCCAGTGAGATTTGGGGGGGGAGGGGTTGCTGAGGGGGTGGTTGTTCCACAGCATTATCACAGAAAGAACTGACAAATACATATATTCAATGAATAGGCATGCATGCAAAGTCTCTAGCTGTGATTTGTACTGTGTGGCAGGAATCCCAGGAGGCTATGGGAACACAGGAGGCACCTGTCCCAGCCCAGAGAGTCAGGGCAGGTGCAGGGTCCCCCAGAAAGGAGTCACGAGTGTTTGTTCCTTCACTTCCTCCTTTGTTGAACAAGCATTTTCTGAACACTTGTTGTGGGCCAGGCCCTGGGCTGGGTGCTGGAGGCAGACCCAGCAATGAGTAAGACAGGGTCTGCTTCCATGAAGCTGAAGTTTAAAAGGCTGGTGAAGGACAAGGACAACACTCACAGAGTGGATCATACTTTGATTAGGGGGAGGGGGTAAGCACAGGCTGTGAAGGCAGAGGTAACTGGAACGTTACCGAGTCCAAGTTCATACCATGCACCCCAGGACAGGCCAGTAGAGAGACAGCTCTTGGGTAAGGACTGAGATGATGGTGGACTAGTGTCCTGAAAAACCATCTTCCCCAAGTTAGAATTCAGGCCTCTTTTATACTAAAAGGGGAGAGAGTGTATTTGGTTGTTGGAAACCTCTTGATGTCAGAATTCGTTGTTCTTACAATTGTCCACTAGGTCAGGTCACTATGTTCCTATAACCTTCAACAAGGCAAATGTTATTCTCTGTTCTGCAACTTTTTATCTCTGTATGAATGGAAAAGTGTTATACCTCTAAAGTTCAGGGCCCTGAGAATGGGCTATCCTGTATATCCCAGGCCAGAGGCTACAAAAGCAATAGAATATAAAAGTTAAAGAAACAGATCCAATATGGAGTCAGATTTGTTCTTCCCTATTACAGAACCACACTCAAAGAAGCTGACAGGAGGGCGATGGCACATTAGCTGAGACCAGAAGGGCAAGGAAGAATCAGCCAGGTGGGAGAAGAGAGGGGCAACCAGGCAAAGTCCGGAGGCCAAGCGAGAAGGGCCTCGGCTGTTCCAGGTCTCCGGAGTGCAGTGACTGAGTGCAGGGGTGATCAGGATAGCAGCTGCAGCGTGCTGTATGGAGCGCTCTCTGTGTGTCAGCTCCATGCCAGCACTTTGCAGGAAACGTGGCCCTCCAGACAACCCCTTCCCTGACCCCCTACCCATTTCTAGATATTGTGTCAGGCCTGTTATTTCAAGTACTTTTCATGGATCACCCCCTTTTAATACTCACAACAAACCTGGCAGGTGGACGTGACTATCACCCCTGTACTAATAGAGACAAAAGCACAGGGAGGTTAAGCCAAGGCCGAATGGTTGCAAAGTGGTGGAGATTTAGATCCACAAATTAAACATATATATCAGATCTGAAAGAAAGGAAGTAGGGAACAGTGACTGTTTCTGGAGTTATGAAATTCAGATCATTTTTATTTTCTTTTTAAAATTTTGTATTATTTTAATAATCAGTAAAAACAATGAGCAATATTTTCATTTTGAAAAAAATCTATGGACACTAACACACCTGATTTTGTAAGGCATGGTTCATCACTATGTTACTGTGTGACATGAGGGGGTGCTAGGAAGATCCCCATTTTGCAGATGGAGAAAAAGAGTCTCAGAGGGTCAAATGGCTTGTCCTTAATGCCACAGTTATTGTGTTATAGTTTCCTATGGCTTCTGTAACAAGTTATCACAAACTTGGTTTAAAGCAGCAGAAATACATTTTCTCACTGTTCTGGAGGGCAGAAGTCCAAAATGAAGGTGTCTGCAGGGTGGGTTCCCTCTAGAAGCTCTGAGGGAGGGTCAGTTGCAGGCCTCTTGCACCTTCTGGTGGATCCAGGCATTCCCTGCCTTAGGGCTGCAGAACCCCATCCCTGCTGCTATCTTCACATGGCCTTCTGTCTCCGTGTCACCTCCTCCTCTGTCTCTTATAAATTGGATTTAGGACCCACCTAGATAATCCAGGATGCTTTCATCTCAAGATCCCAAAACACTGGCAAAGACTCTTTTTCCAAATAAGATCACATTCACAGTTCCCGGCGGGGGTTACACCTTGGATGTATCTCATTGGCGGCCGCCATGCAACCACCACAGTTACTCAGCAGCAACTCCGTCGCCACCAATCCGGCGTCTGGACTTTTAAGCGGGATGGTCAGGGAAGCCTCACTGGGCAGACACCAGAAGAAAATCCGGAAGCCAGGGACGGAGCTGGCCACATGGATACCTGGCGTGAAAACATTACAGGCAGAGGGGGCAGCCGGTGCAACAAGGGTGACTAGGAGGGTGTGGCTTGAACAACCGGAAGGAAAAAGTTGACATTGACCAAGTTGGGGAAAACTGTGGGCAGGATAGGATCTGTGCATTTGTGGGGCGGGGAGGCGAGTGGCAGCAGGAGATGGGAGGGGAAGTGGGGAGATCTGGAGTCCTGTTTGGGACATGTCTCTTGTGGCTGCTTACCGGCCTCTAGACAGGTATGTCTGGGGATTAGCGGAGAAAGTGAGACTGGAAATGTAAATTTGGGAATCCTGAGCTTCTAAATGACATTTCAGGCCCTGACATTGGAGGAGATCATCTTGGAGATGCCAAAGAAGAAGGAGATGCCAAATGTCAAGCCCCAGGGCCTCTAATAAAAACAGGCTGGGGAGATGTAGAGGCAGTGACCGGCATATAAGAGGAAACCCAAAGTCCGGGATGCTCTGGGAGCTACGCGGGGGAAGGGCTTGAGGCGCAGAGATGATCTACAGCGGCAAATAGAGTACCTGCATCAGGGGCAGGTGTGAGGATTAAACTTGTTCATGTAGAGAAAGTGTGTAGCACAGCCCCTGGTATATTGGTAACAATCAAGCTATGTTTATTAGTGGCCAACACAAGAAGTGAACCCGATAAAAATCTGGTTAGAAATAATGTCCAAACTGCTTCTGGCAAATGGCTTCCTCACTATCATTTAGTGCTTTAGTTAACATGCCCTGAGCTTGTATTTTGTGTCAGACGCTGGGCTAGGAGCACTAAGGAGACCAGTAAGTAAAAATGCATCCCACCGCCTCGTATGAGAAGATGCTGCCCAAGGTATCCTGGGGGCAGAGCAGAGGCTTTATGATTGTTCTCTGTGGCTTGTCATCTATAAAGTCATCGTTTGTTCCAAGGATTATGTGACACATATAGCTCTAGATTTATGAGAGATGTAAGTGACTCCATATGCATAATTAAGACGAATACATGGAATATATGCTTAAAAGCTAAGTACAAGTTTATGTTTTCATTCCTCATAGAGCACTCAGTTCTTAACTCTTTCTACTTACAGCTCCATAAAATACTCTTTACAGAAAAAGATTTTGCAGGTGCTGTTGGGAAAGACTGAGATAGAGGAGACTCCAATGGACATTTTTAGTCAGAAGCCCACTGCCAAAAGGAGACAGATGAGAATTCCATTCTCCTACTGGTGTCTGGGTGAGGGCTTCTTTTGTCAAGCAGACAGAGTCACACATCTAATCTGACACCCACCCCCCCCCAACCGAGACTCATTTTCAACCAGGCAGGTCTCCAGGTATGGAAAGGGGGGATGGATGACAAGGTGTACCCTCCATCTCCCACTCTGCTCTCCCTAGCAGACAGCTGAGACTGGAAGCCTCCAGAAACCCTCGTCATGACTCTTCATGGCTGCAGGAATCGGTCACGTCCTCCTGGCACAATCTGGCTGAATTATTTTGACATAAGTACCTTCCTCCTCTATCTCCTACACAATGTGGAGTGTCACCTAGTCCGCTGAATGAGAATGGCTGAACTTGGTATCGGCCGTGGTCAAGGCAAAGCCAGCTACAGGTCTTGCCCTCTTGCCTGGCTCACATACTGATAAGGCTTTGTGTGGTCTTCTGACTAGCAACAAAATAAATAAATTAAATAAAAGCCATCTGCTTCTCTGCCCTGAGTGTATCTGCCTTTCCCAGGAGGTTGACTGTGGAAAGACCATGGAAGTTGTGGTCTAAGGCTTCTCCTATGAATGTGACACGAAATTGAGTATACGAGTCTGTGTTACATCTCAAATCCCAAATAGAGGCATAGAAAATAAGAACTGGGATGCTTTTTCTGACTTCAATTTTCATGAGTAGATTCTTGGGGCTGCTGGACCTATCACAGAGAACATGATTAAGCATTCACCAGACTTGCATTTAGAACTATAAACTCCAGCGGCTGTAACCTTTAATTTTATGTAACACAATCGCACGGGAGAGGCTCATGTAATTCTCCAGGCAGGCTGTCTTCTGTGCCAAGCGATTTTTTTGAGTCTGCTAGATCAGATTTTGTTATCGTTTCTGTTAAGCCTATTTTATTTAAAACTTGATTCTGGTTCACTTAGAGTAAATACTGTCTGCTTGCACTTTCTTTCAATATGTTCTGTTTGGCAGTGTTGTATATTATAAAGAAAAAAATGAGAAAGGCTGTTCTGTGGCACACCAAGATAAGGAATGGTTTGCAGAGCCAGTTCATTGTTGAAAATCACCTCACTCAGATAGCAAATTATCCCTAATGATTTAAAAAATGATAATTTCAAGAATTACCTTTTATTGTTGAGTCTTTGTGGGTAAGTGCGTGGGTGTGCATGCTTACCCAAAAGAAGGATCCATCAGTTGCTACTATTATGGCCTTTCTTCCTTTCCTGGCCTGATAAAACTTCCCTCGTTTGGAACTTGGTAGCCGAGCAATTCTGAGATCCTCATTCTTATATTAAAACAATTTACATAGTAGCTCCACGCTGATCTCAAATTAAGTGTTTGCGGGGAATTCTAGCTATAACGTGAACCCAACTGGGTCAGGAAGAAGGCTCGTAGCTGCCAAGTACAGCATCCATGGAGTGTGTTACATTGTATTCCCACCTGGGTTGACAGGGATTCTTAGGGTCATATGGGAGGGAATACTCCAGACTGCACCTGAACTTGTGTGTGTGTGTACGTATGCGTGTGTGTGCCTGCCCGTGCGTGTATGTTTGAGTATTTTTATGGGGGGAGAGTGAAAGTCTTTCATAGTTCCCTGAAAAGTTCCATGAGTCTACCTTTTCCCCTAAAAAAAGGGACTAAGAACCATTGATCTGTAGATCCATTGTGAACTAAAAATGCTGCCTGCCATATCAGTGAACAAAGGCTGTAGCAGCTATCAGCCACTACAGACGCTTCAGCCACCCTGGATGGTGCCGGTGAGCCCTGAGGGAACTCAGGATGGAAAACATAATACCCACCATGGAATCCGCAAAATGCAGCCACCCACTCCCCCCTGCACTCCCCTTCTCCCAACGGTACACCCTGAGGAAACTCAGGATGAGAAAACACAGGATACTGGCCCCAGATAGCTGAGGTGCATATCAAAGGAATGATTTCAATGAGCCCAGAGTCTTGCATCTTCCCATAATGCATAGAAAAGCACTAAATTCCTTAACTTGAGATGTCTGGCTTTCTTTAATGAACAGTCGTCTTGTGATGTTCCGACTACCTGGTCTTTGTTGCAGAAACCCCTGTATATCCTGGCTTCCCCCTTGCCTCTTCGGAGCAGAGCTATCTGAGATGCTGTGTCCCAGGCTTAAGTGCTCAGTTTTTTCCACCGAATAAAACATAACTCTCAACTTTTAGGTTGTGCTTTTTTTTTTTCAGTATACACAATTTGTATCAGAGAGAATAAATCCTTCTCTTAGAAAGCAGGAGCCAAGTGGAGTAGGAGTAATAATAACAATTTAATACAAGGCACCATGGAGCTTCCCTGGTGGCACAGTGGTTAAGAATCTGCCTGCCAACGCAGGGGACACGGGTTTGAGCCCTGGTCCGGGAAGACCCCACATGCCGTGGAGCAACTAATCCTGTGCGCCACAACTACTGAGCCTGCGTGCCACAACTACTGAAGCCCATGCACCTAGAGCCCATGCTCCGCAACAAGAGAAGCCACTGCAATGGGAAGCCTGCGCACCACAATGAAGAGTACCCCCTGCTCACTGCAACTAGAGAAAGCCCACGTGCAGCAATGAAGACCCAACGCAGCCAAAAATAAATAAATAAACTTTAATAAATAAATAAATAAATAAAAGGCACCATGTATTGAGATGGAAAGTGTATGACCTAGGAGGCTGGAGACAGGTCTTAAAAGTTCTACTGTCACTGCCTTGTTTTGCAACCTCAGACAAGCTACTTCCCCTCTCTGGGCCTAGTTTCCTTATCTGTAAACCAGAAGAATGAAGAAGTTGGGCTGTATGGCAGACTACACTTGATCTTTGGTATTGATATGTCCCTTCTTTCTTTTAAAAAACAGAACATGCACACACCCAGTTTTAGCTGAGCACATGGCTACCTAGCTAGAGACTACATTTCCCAGCTTCCTTTATAGGGAGGAGTGACCATGTGACTAAGTTCCAGCCAATAGGATGTGAGAAACGATGTATAGAATGACCTTACCTTCCTCTGTAGGCTGTAATAGGGACATGATATTGTGAGCCAGCTTCCACCCTGCAGGAAAGGACCACACCCTAGGGAGGAACAGGAAAATCAGATAGAAGGAGACCAGGTCCCTGGATAACCTCACACAGCAGAACGCCCTGCTAGCCTTGGACTGCCTGCCCACCTCTGGACTGTTAAGAGAGGAAAACATACTATCATAGTTAACGATCACAGTTATCATCATTTCTTTGGTTCAGCAGTTAAACCCATTATTTAACTACTACAGATTGGATGAATGCCAAGATCTTCATCTTCCCTTACATCCAGAACAAATACACACATAACAGATGGCCAGCAAAGTGAAAGAATGAATGAATAAATGAATGGGTTTAATGGGCATGTCAGGAGTATTATAGGGATGAACCAGACTGGCTATGGATGATATCATGTCTAAGTATTCTTCCAATACTAAAATTCTGTCCTGTTGTTTCTCAGAACTGAGGGTCACCTGGGAACACCAAGGTGACTGGTATTGTCTTAGCCAAGTGTCTTCCAAACAAAGGATGGAAAGGCGAGATTCTAAGAGGGATCAAAGAGATGTAACACACACCCCCTTCGTCCTCTCTCCTGCCCCCTTTCAGTTATTCACTCAACAAACATGTGCTTGTTACATGCCAGGTACCAGTGGGTACAGAAATGAACACGTCCGCATGCTAACCCTCACAAGACAATGAAGAAAGGGGAGCAATGGTAAATAAAAGCAGTGCGGTGGAAGCTGAAAACAGGCTGAAACATGGTGACATCTTAATCTTTGAGTCTTCAGAGTCTTCCAGAGCTGGTCTCCAGAAAAGAACTATCTTTATCTCCACCAGCTTCAACACGATCAGGAGTTCCTGATTTGCTTTGGGGAAGTTCATCTGTCAGAGCCAGGTCTCAGAATCCTCAAGGCATCCTCACTCTACGTCCACTTCCTTTGCCTGCGGAGTAATTGAGTTTGATTAGCAATGAACCTGGGGTTCTGGAGGGGTCAAACTTCCAGCCTGGGAGTGAGAAGAGCTGGTTGTGATCTGAACCCACCATCGCTGTTGGACCACTCATTCATTATTCAGTCATTCTGCTCAAACAAGTTTCCTTTCAATTTCTTCATTTGTAAAATGAAGATAATTTTTCCTATCTTATAGCGTCACTGTGAACTTCGAATCAAAGTACCCAACAAAGTGCCCACTGCCTACCAAGGGCTCAATACATGTGAATAGATGCTGATTTGGTAGCATGAGAAATATTGCTCTAGCCCAGTAGTTCTCAATCTGGGTGATCCCCACCCAGGGGAAATTTGGCAATGTCTGGAGACATTTTTGATTGTCATGACTGGCCCTGGGGGAAAGCAGTGCTGCTGGCATCTAGTGGATAGAAACCAGGGATGCTGCTCAACATTCTATAATGCACAGGACAGCTCCCAAGAACAAAGAAATATCCCTCCCAAACGTCAGTAGTGCCAGTGGTGGGAGACTGTGCTCTAGTCCATCAAAATACCAACTTCCACATGATACATTCAAACTCTTGCTAGAGATCTATAGTATGCAATTTAAAATGCTACCCTTGCCTTGGTGTTTAATAAATAATCATAAAACAGTATTTCTGTGACTGTCAACTGGAGTTTTGGAAGCTTTTCCTCAAAATAGCAGCAGCACAAGTTTTAGTTCCTTCTACCCATGTATGAATTGTTGCTGGCAGAACCTGATCTGACTTGCTCAGGTCCACTTGATTACTCATCAGGAAACAGCGCCATCTTCTAGTCTGGTCTGCAATTGTGGAGTCTATTTTCTGACTTCAGAGACACCTGGATGCAATCCTCATAATCAGAACCATAAGGGGCCTGCTGTATGGAGAAGGAGTGGGATGTTGATGATGGTGATTACCAGTGTAAGCTGTGACGATCTTAGCATATTTTTCCAACCAGTATTCGTTGAGGACCTACTACATTCCAGGCACTAACTGCTAAGTGCTGGGCATTTGGTGGGAAGTAAAACAAACGCAGCCCCCATGCTAATTGCACCTAGCTGCTTTCAGATGGCTTTAGCATATATTATTATATTTACACAAATCTTTGAAATAAGCAGGAATGGTAGTTGTTAGAGGTGAGAAAGTTACACACAAGTGCGTAATTAGGATTCTTAGCTGCAAATAGCAAAATGAGCCCTAGGTCATATACACATAAAAGGAAAGTATTAAAGGATATTTATTAGCTTACACAATCCCTGTGACGGCCAGAGAATTGAACAGGGCATGATGCAGCCAGTAACCAAGATCATAACTCCCCATTGGACAGGCTGCAGGCATAATCCCACTACTTCTAGGCACTAGCATTGGAGATGCTGATCAGAAGTTGCAACACGGCAGACAATTTCTCTCTTCTGGAGCCAAATCTCCTTTAGTTGCATCTGATTGCTGCTATCTAGGTCACGTCCTTTGTCCTAGCTGCAAGGGAAGCTAGGAAAATCGAATTCTGATTCTCCATTGCAGAGGTAAGCAGGATTCACGAAGTGGAAATTTCCTTCCCTAAAATAAAAAATCCATTCAAAAGACAATGGGCAGACACCACGATGACATATGTCCAATTGCTGGGCAACCACAATGCAGAGGCCCAAATCCTATGATGAGCAAGGCATGGACCATTAGTGGATTAAGTAGGTAGATTATTGCAGTAATGGCCTCCAATCTGTTTTTGCCTTTCTGCATTCCCACCCCCACCAACCTGGAATTCTATATCTAGTGAACTTATCCTTCAAAATGAAGGAGAAATAAGACTTTCTCAAACCAAAACTGAGGAAATTCAGACCTGCCCTACAAAATATCTTGAAAGAAGATCTTCAGGGAGAAGGAAAATGTTATAGGTCAGAAACTTGGATCTACCTAAGGGAAGGGAGGGGATTAGAGAAGGAACAAATGAAGATAAATAAAATCTTTTACTTTTCTTATTCTTAATTGATCTGGAAAAGAACTATTTGTTTAAAGTAATAAGAGTAACAATATATTGGGTAATAATAGCATAGAGATAATGAG
Organism: Neophocaena asiaeorientalis asiaeorientalis; assembly: GCF_003031525.2. Taxonomy (NCBI): domain Eukaryota; kingdom Metazoa; phylum Chordata; class Mammalia; order Artiodactyla; family Phocoenidae; genus Neophocaena; species Neophocaena asiaeorientalis. The sequence continues at coordinate 11,916,845 of NW_020172818.1, read as the reverse complement.
ATTAGTGACAAGAATATCACAGGTATGGGAGGGAGGGACTAGGAAATGGAAGAAACCAGGGCTCAGAGGTGCTACAAGCCCAAGTGCATGTAGCCAGTAAATGGGGGGTTGGAGAGTCAAACCCTGAACTCTTTGATCCATATTCCGTGCCTTTTTCTCTCCATGAGAACCTTGGTTATTCCTCTGGGAATACATGGGAATGAGCTCCAGGTCTTCCCTTCTGGGCCCCATTTCCCAATTAAAATTGGGGAAACCTCAAGCTTTTCCTTTGTTGTTGGTGACATTTCTCTGAGCCCCATGTGCATGTGACAACACCTGAGCCTCCATCTCTGTAAATGACAGCTCATTTATTGCAAAGCCTTAGAAATATCCGAGGCCCTCTGGTAGACCCAGGGCTCTGGCCTCTCTGGCTGATCACCTCGACTCACCAATAATCCCAGCCACCATTTACTAAGTGTATAATATGTGCCAGGGCCTCGGCTAAGCATCTGACACATATTTTAAGCATTTAATCCTCTTGACCTTATTTTCATCCCTGTTTAACCAAACAGAACAGTGTATCCAGAGAGGTTAGGCAACTCACCTTGATAGGTAGAACTTTGTCCTCCAAAAAGGTAATGTTCAAGTCTTAACACCTGCAATCTGTAAATGTGACCTTATTTGGAAATAAGGTCTTCGCAGTTGTAATCAAGTTAAACTGAGGTCATACTGGATTAGAATGGGCCTAATCCAATGACTGTTCTTATAATAGAGGGAAATGCAGAGAAAAAGACACACAGGGAGAGTGTTACATGACGACAGAGGCAGAGATTGGAGTGATGCATCTACAAATCAGGAACACCAAGGATTACCAAGAACTGCCTGAAGCTGAGGGATGCATGGAACAGATTTTCCCTCAGAATCCTCCAAAATGGACCAATCCTGCTGACACCTTGATTTAGACTTACTTCTGGCCTCCAGAACTGTGAGAAAATAAGACTCTGTTTTAAGCCACCTAGTGTGTGATACTTTTATGGCTACCACAGGAGATGAATATATTGCCCAAGGTCACACTAACTAGGAGGATGGGTAGACTAAACTTAAATGCATATTGTAATAGGGAAGAACAAATCTGACTCCATATTGGATCAGTTTCTTTTGCTTTAACCTTTGTGTTCTATTCCTTTTGCTACAAGTTAAGAAAGTTGCCTACAGCCTGAGTTATACAGGATAGCCCATTCTCAAGGCTCTGACCTTTAAAGGTACAACACTTTTCCATTCACATAGGGATAAAAAGCTTCAGAACAGAGAAAAACATTTGTCTTGTTGGAGGTTTATAGGAACATCATGACCTGACCTAGTGGACAACTGCAAGAACAAAGGATTCTGACACCAAGAGGATTGCAACAACCGAACACATCCCCTGCCCCCACTACCCCCGTATAAAAGAAGCCTGAATTCTAACTTGGGGAAGATGGTTCTTTGGGACAGTAGTCCACCATCATCTCGGTCTGCTGGCTTTCTGAATGAAGTCTCTATTCGTTGACGCAATCTCTTGATTTATTGGCCTGTCATTCGGTGAGCAGTACAAGCTTGGACTCAGTAACAATATCTGCTTTACTTAAAAGCCCATGCCCTTAACGTAGCCTTGTCCCACCTGCCTTGCACGATGAAGAGTTAGTCTGGGGTGTTGGAGCAGGAAGATTTCAGAGATCAACCCACCCTAGTGTTCCCCAAACTGGAATTCCTGGAGCACAGTTCTGGAGGGTGGTAATAGGTAAGTCATGACATAAATTTGGTGTTTAAGAAACCATAAGTCTTAGGCTGGGTCCCGCAGAAGCAACCCCCCAAAAAGGATGTGAATGCAGCAGCTTATTGGAGAGGTGACCCCAGAAAACAATCACAGGGGAATAAGGAAGTGAACTGGGGAAGAGAAGTGGCCAGGTTGATACACTCAAGTATCACCTCCGTGGTGAAACCTTCTCTGATGGACCAAGGCAGAGTTAATCCTTATCTCAAGTTCAGTGCTTCCCCTGAGATGTGTTCTTTCCCATATTATAGAATTTATCATTCTGTCTAGAATGTGTAGCTTTACGTAGTGCCTCCCCATTAGCCTAAATTCTTGAAGAGCATTTTCTTTTTAAACTCAAGGCAGTAGAGAAGATAGTGGGGTTAATGATGGACAGACTATTATACCAATGTGATCTTGAATGCCATGCACCTGGTTTCTAACCAAACTCTACAAAGCCATGTGATTTAGGTGAAGGAATAGGCTTTACTGGAGAAAGCAAATCTTATAAGGCCAAGGTCGGCGGGGTGGCATCCTCCCACCCTCTGCTGGAGAGGTGTGCTGGGCCAGGGTACTCTGCTGGGCATCCAGACTACGTCTACCATCCAGTAAAGGGACCCCACCCCTATTGCTCTCCTTTTGTGCAGGACAATCAGAATGGAAACTTTTCAAATGCAGGAATAATTTGAGCCTTTTGGCGCCAATTTGGATTTTGGTGCCAGCTCTTACAGCTGTCTGGGAAAGCCATCTGCCTGGCATCTGGGCACCTTGGAGTTGTCCATTAGAAGTAGTAGTCCCTCTGGTGGAGAAAAGGGAACCAACCCTCCTATGCTATTGATGGGAATGTAAATTGGTGCAGCCACTATGGAGAAGAGTATGGAGGTTCCTTAAAAAACTAAAAATAGAGTTGCCATGTGATCCAGCAATCCCACTCCTGGGCATATATCCTGAGAAAACTCTAATTCGAAAAGATACATGCACCCCAATGTTCATAGCTGCACTATTTACAATAGTCAAGACATGGAAGCAACCTAAATGTGCATCAACATAAAGAAGATGTGGTACATGTATACAGTGGAATATTACTCAGCCATAAAAAAGGACAAAATAATGCCATTTGCAGCAACATGGGTGGACCTAAAGATTATCATAACAAGTGAAGTAAGTCAGAGAAATAAGTAAGTAAGTCTGAAGTAAGTTGGACAAATATCATATGATATCACTTATATGTGGAATCTAAAAAATAGTACAAATGAACTTATTTACAAAACAGAAACAGACTCACAGACTTAGAAAACAGACTTAGGGTTACAAAAGGGGAAACTGGGGGAGAGGGATAGATTAGGAGTTCTGGATTAGCAGATACAAACTACTATATATAAAATAGGTAAACAACAAGGTCCTACTGTATAGCACAGGGAAAAATATTCAATATCCTGTAATAAACTATAATGGAAAAGAGTATGAAAAAGAATTTTTAAAAAATATATATATTTAACTGAATCACTTTGCTATACACCAGAAACTAACACAACGTTGTAAACTAACTACACTTCAATAAAAAAAATAAAAATTTACAGAAAGATATGAGATACATTGTCTCTGGGTCATAGGAAGTGGAGAGAAAGTACAGCCTCCATCCAGGATAGGGGATCCCCTACCCCCTGCTATCTCCTTGCCCAAGCAGCCTAACAGCCCTCAGGGTCAGTTTTGTGTACCACTCTTCGTATTACACTGGCAAATGCAGTGAGTGAGTAAGTGAGTGAATGAGTCAAGGGGAGGCAAAGCAGGTCTGAGTCTATTTTAGAATCAGCTGTCCTCCGCTATGCCAGGCTATGTGTGGGCTCCTAAGCGGCCCCGACACCTTGGCATGTGGTGGGCCATCAAGGTACCTTTGTTTAGTTTTCCAGTCATTCACTGCTTATTCTTCAAGATCTTACAACATGTTGCTCAAGGCAGGGAAGAAAACAGAAAAAAATCTCCCTTTGCAGAGTTTACGTTCTAAGTAGGAAAAGAGGCAAGAAAGCATGCTTTTTTTTTAAAAAAACAAAATATTTCAGGAAGTGATCAACTCTAAAGAATTGAAATTGCCCTTAAACTCAAACTGAAATAAACTGATCTAGGATACAGAAACTACCCTCAATCAGACTCTAATACAAAAGAGTGTATCCCTCTTAGATCAAGACATGAGGGGCTCCTGCACTGGGTCCCCCACTATTAGAAGGTCTGGCAAATCATAAACACACCTGCAATTTGTTAGAACTTCTGGGGCTTCCTTCTCAGGGGAGCTGGCACAGAATGCCCCATAACCCTAAAGATGGGTCAGAAACCCGGGAACACTTCTCTGCATCTCCGACATTATCTCCTAAAAACAAAATGTGACTGCATGCCAGTGCTTCCAAGATTTGTAAGTTGATTCACTGCTGATGTTAGAGACAGACACTGCTTCCAAGAGTAAGGAGGAATTGAGCAGCCAGAGGGTTTGGGTACCAGAAAAGACAAAGGAGTTAACACGTGGCATCCCTGCTCTAGAGCGCATGAACCGTCAGATTCCTGTATAACAGGGTATCGTTTCCCTGCAGGGCTGAGTATCCATTTCTAGCTTCCTTTTGGCTCCAATAGGTAGATCCAGAGGCACTCATGAACCACCGGGTATTGGCAAGAATTGCATGGTGTGGCCGAGGAACATTTTGCATTACTAAATATTCATTTTGTGCTTATTTCGATGTGTGTAAGTCTAGATAGAACTTGTCTGAAGCGTGATACAGATTCTTTATATTAGCAACTAGGTGGATGTTAAACACTGAAATCAAAATCGTTTTATTTTGTAAAAGTAGTTAATGAGATTTCATCATATTTTCAAAAGTAGTCAATGAGATTTCATCATATTTTCATCATATTTTCATATTTCATCATATTTTCATATATTTCATCATATTTTCAAAGTAATAAATCATTTTTGATTGGTTTAAAGAATTTTTATTTAAAATTTTCTTCTATTATAATGTATAATTATTAATTATATCAATTTATATTCTAATTTATATTCTTTTAGTTTAATAATTTTGAATATGATAGAAGAAAAATGTTTTTGAAAACATGCACGAAGAATAATTTTAAAAACATTTTTACAATTAATTTGTGTTTCTGATGCAAATACATTCTGTCAACTAAAAAAATGTACAACGTGAGAGTTGTGAGTTACATTTATTTGGGGCAAAATGAGGGCTATAGCCCAGGAGACAGCATTTCAGATAGCTCTGAGAAACTGCTCCAGAGAGGTAGCGGGGAGGTCAGTATATATGTGATTCTGGTGAAGGGGGAGTACATGTGGTCAAGCACATACTTTTTGCAGAAGGTTGCTGCTAGTCTCGTGAAGGTTACTAGTCACGAGGAGCAGAAGTCATCATGAAAGATTTTAGTGCTTTTCTAGATACGAGGAGATGCAAGAATTGGGCTCATAAAATCTTCTCCTGAAGATACCTAACTATCTGAAGACCTGTTCTGCCAGTTCTTCCCAGAGCACGGAGGGCCTCGTTCCTGATCTCCACCCTGAACTCCTTTCAGGGGGTGTTGAAGGTCAGCGGCTGCAGCGGCTCATGATTTGATCCTTGTAGCGGTAGATGGCAGGTGCCAATTTGTAGGTAACAATTCTAAGTTTGTTAACTTGGAATGTAAATGTTCTCAAAGATCTTTTAGCCCTCTGAGTATGAGTCCAAGTTTTTGCTGAGAATGCCCAGCCCCTCCTTCCTATGTGGGGACCCCTGACAAGCCTCTAGGGTCCAGCTGAGCCATCTCCTCATCTGGAAATGCCCCCTGCTTACTGCTCAACCCTGACAAAGTGAAGAGTTCCTCCTCTACCTTCCTGCAGCCCTTAGGACATCCCATGGTCAGGCACTATGTACGTGGGAAGGGGTCGCCTGAAATATTGGGGAAGGAAGCATCGTTGAATGAATTGTCCCCCTTTACATAACTCCCTCTTCTTGTCTGCATGATATGCCTACCCCTTCAGTCCCCACAAGGACTAAAAACGTAAGTCACCATTTACCCATTTATTGAGCAATTACTATGTGCCATTTAGTATAAAAAGCATGTTACAAACATTCATTTAATTAAGTCTCCTGTAAAGATTTTTTTTTTAATTTTTAATACCTGAACAGTAAGGCTCAGAGACAGATTTATCTATTCATTTCTTTGATGAAAATGTATCAAGACCTCCTATGAAATGGTCACTGCTGCGTGCTACAAGTAAAATAAAGAAGGAAGGAAGTGTAGTGCATACAGTTTAATGGCAATATGGAAGTGCGTGGTTCTGAAATGCCATCGCTGGTGAGAGATTGAGCCAAGCACATCCAGCAGAGGCTGTCAGGCTGCAAACTCCAAGCGTTCGGCCATGTGCTAAAATCCACCCCACCCCCAGTAGAATCTGCAAATGGGAGCAGAGTTTTCCAGACATCTGTGGAACTCTGGAATGAAATTTACATCTAACCACGAAAATGCATTTTTACCATCATTCAAAGGAAGTCACTGATGGCCAGTGGGGGGAAAGCAGACATCAGCCATTAATGGAAAAGTCCATTAAGACTCTTGCTACTGACTCTTGCAGGACTTGTGTGGCAAGGCTGCCACGAAAATGCATCTAGAACCCATGTCTGATGATGGAGCCTGAGAAAACCCAAGATGCCCCTCAAGCTACCTGACAAGTTTACTCAAGTGCTGAGACCAGCTTAAGAATCAGCTGAATGAGTGGAAGGATGTGAGGATAGTTTTATTTTGCTTATTTTTGAACAGTAGTTCAAGCAGGAAAATGGGAAGATTTTTCTGGAAAACACCTGACACGTACACAACAGATAAAGTTGTTTTTTAAGCACACCGATCAATTTGCAAAGCATCAGGCAAAACTGTCATGACGTGAATAACGATGATGACAGAGCTGTCACAGGGTGCCCTGTAGGAGTGTGGCACTTACAACAGCTATCGATAAAGTTTGCTCAATCTGCCATTCATTCATCAAATACGCGGGAGGAGGAGGGCATGTAGAATATTTCTGGAGTCAGTCACTGTGCCGGTTGCTCACAGTCCAGCTGTGAGCAACATAGAAGGTGTACAGGAAAGAAGAACAGTAAACAAGCAATGATCTGTGGCTAATGGCTGAACAGGTAAGCATGAGAATCTAGGAGAGAGAACAGGGCAGGCAGCTCATCTTGCCTGGGGTGAGAAAATGCCTTGTCAGGGAGAGGACAGTCCAGACACTCAGTAGTCTGAGCCTGATTGCAGTAGGGCTGGGAGAAGGAATAGTGTTCCAGGCAGGGGAACAGCGTGGTCAGAAGCCCAGGCATCAGAGGGAAAATGACACATTTGAGGCACATTTTTAAAAAACTGAAGTATAGTTGACTTACAATATTGTGTTGGTTTCAGGTGTATAGCAAAGTGATTCAGATAGATAGAAAGATAGATATAGATATGCACACACCCCTATGCATACATATATATGTATATGTTCCTTTTCAGATTCTTTTCCCTTATATGTTATTACAAAATATTGAGTAGAGTTCCCTGTGCTATACAGTAGGTCCTTGTTGGTTATCTATTTTATATATAGTAGTTTTGTATCTGTTAATCCCAAACTCCTAACTTATCCCTCTCCCCTCCTTCCCTCTTCGGTAACTATAAGCTTGTTTTCTACGTCTGTGGGTCTATTTCTGTTTAGTATATAAGTTCATTTGTAAGGGGCACATGTTTTATAAACACGTGATGCCCGTGTATAAGAGGTTATTTTTACAGTGTGCTCGTTGAGAAAGGCTAGATTAATTTCCATACATCTTCTGGTTCATTTTTCAAAAGACTAATTCTGTAGTTGTAAGAAGCCCAATTGCTTCTTATAGAATATGCTCGGGGCCAGAGGGGATGAAATGGTTAAGCTGCTCAAGTCTCTGATGAACAGATGGATAAGCAAATAATAAGAATCCAAAGCTCCTATATTTGAAATAGAATTAGGAAGAACTACATGACAGTGTGAAATCAGCGTGACCTGTCTGGAAACATATGTGATATTCCTCCACCTGCTCTTTTGCCTTTTCTCCTTTGTTTTGAAATGTTTCAAGGATATAATTTTATACTATGTTTAGGGCCCTACATCTGCTGTGCATCAGTGAATGCAGCTCAATTTTAAAAACACCCTGAAAGTCTGTGATAAGTAAACACAGCCCACGTGAGTGTATTTGGCGTATCTGGATACCCCCAGCCAATGAAGATGGTTTAGAGACATCCCATCCCATGCGGAGGATCAGCTCTGGGACCCAGATCATCTAGGTTTTATTACCAGCCCATCAAGTACCAGCGGCGTATTTTTGGCAAGACACATGGCCCCTTTGAACCTAAGAGCTTCAAGTATAAAATGAGGATTTATACCCATCTCTCAGGGTGGTTGTTTGCTCAGAAAGTATTGAGACCTACAGCCGTAAATGCTCAGGACCTGTTTGTATGCCCTTTGCCTTCCTGATTCTGTGCCATAAGCGAGCCTCACTCAGAAACTATGGCCTCTTCATGAAGGAAAAAAGGAACTATTCAAAGAAAAAAGAAAAAAACTTAGGAGGTCACACTTAACCCGGCTCCCTGTGCCAGGAACATGCCAGGAACATGGATGTGCAGCCAGCTTCTGAAATGGTTTCTGAAGAGGTGAGATGCTTTCCACCCAAGGTTTAAGTCCTTCTCACCAACTTCCTGCCCTGGGTGTGTGTTGGCTACGAGGCTTCCTGAAAGGATGGACGCCAAAACACTCAAAGCGCTTCCCGAGGGAGGAAGCCTTCACCTCAGAAGCTGGAATCCACAGGACCGGAAAGATGAATGGGGGTTTCAGGGGGCCCTTGTTTATGGTGGCTGTGCTGGGGCACTGGCTTCCCAGGGCTTCATGCTATGGGAGGAAGTGACTGGAGCATCACTGATTCGTTCATTCCACCCACGTTCTCTGTCCTTGTACCAGGCTCAAGCCCTGGGCCAGCGCCTGGGGGTGGAGATGGTGTGTCCTAGCTCCCGAGCCCCTCATCGTCCAATGTGTTGGGGAGTTGGGGGTGGGAACCGTATTTTGAGGGCTGGAAATCACATAAATAACAATAATACCAAACCCACAATGCTCTGTCTACCCCTGGCACTGGTGGTCTAAAGGCTTTGCATATCTTAACCATTTCATCCCCTCGGGCCCCGAGCATAAGGGTGACAACCACCATTGTCTCCATTTTACAGGTAAGGCAGTAGAGAAAGTCACATGGCAAGAAAATGACAGAGCTTAGATCTGTGGTTTGAGTTGAAACCTCTAAATCAAGCTGGCCCTCGAAAAGAAAATAGAATGGTAGGTGCCAGGAGCTGGGGGAGAGGAAGTGGAGGGTAGTGTTTAGGGGGTACAGAGTTTCAGCTGGGGAGGATGAAAAGGTTCTGGAGATGGATTGTGGTGATGGTTGTACAACAATGTGAATGTACTTAATGCCACTGAACTTAATGCCACTTAAAAATGGTTTAAAATGGGACTTCCCTGGTGGCGCAGTGGTTGGGAGTCCTCCTGCCGATGCAGGGGACACGGGTTCGTGCCCCGGTCCGGGAAGATCCCATATGCCGCAGAGCGGCTGGGCCCATGAGCCATGGCCGCTGAGCCTGCGCATCCGGAGCCTGTGCTCCGCAGCGGGAGAGGCCACAGCAGCGAGAGGCCCACGTACTGCAAAAAAAAAAAAAAAAAGGTTTAAATATTTCAAAAAATTATCTTGTGTATATTTTACGACAATAAATTTTTTTTCATAGGTTCAGGGGAATACGGAATAGCTCTAGAAATACTCATCACATTGCAGGAGAAATGGATCATCTTTCATTATAAAAGAAATCATTAAAGATGGAAACGGTTGTATAGATTTTTCATAGGTCAGGAGCCAAAACCAGCAACTGGTCTGAGGTTCTAAATTTAAAAGAATTCTGGTTGTATATGTGTGACACCAAAGCAACAAGCATATTTGTTCAGCTGAGTCAATTCTATTAATTTATTGAAAAGAATCAGTTAAGTGAATCATTTAGCATCCTATAAACAAAACAAACACAACAAAAGGGAAAAAAATCTGGGCCTCCAAATACAATCTCTAATACAACATGCTATCTGCTAACAACCAGGGAATTTTCCAGGTTCCCTGGAGACAGGGTCTGGGAAGGGAGATTACTCATAAGTGAGCATCGCCCGTTCTGCCTGAAACAAGTACCCCACTTCAATCCTCACGACCACGTCCCCATGAGGGACCTCAGGACACTGAGAACATGGGGATCAAGCACATTGCAGAATGGTGGTCCAGAGCCTGATGTGCCCGTGAGCCCACACTCAGGCTGCTGCAGCCGGTAGGCTGGTCCTGCCCAGGGCAGAGAGGACTCGCCATGCTCGTGATGGACCTCTTAAAAGCAACAAGCCACCACATCTAGAATGGAGAGAAATGCAAAACAGCACCTTAAATAGAGTCTCCCCTCATTTTCTGAGGAAATTAAAGTTCAGAGATAGGGTAGTGAGCTGCCCAGTATCACACAGCTTGTTAGCGTATAAAGAAATTATTTTTTTCCTTCTTGCCTTCTCTCCATCCCTCAACAAATTTTTATTGAGCCCTTTCTCTTAGTTGGCAGGGTAGTGGGGTTTTAGGAACTCCGATTTGAGCCAACCTGGCTGGTTTGAACCTGGGCTTCACTTTAATGAACTGTGTGACCTTGAGCAAGTTATGTAACTTCTTGCCTCATCTGTGAAGGGGGGATGTGATGGTACCAGCACCAACCTGGTGGGGTTCTTACGAGGATGGCCCTGGTTCACATGCACAACACCCTAAGAAAAGCACCAGACCCTCAGCCAGCTCTGTATCCACATTAGCTGTTATTAGTTTCAAGGTCCCCAAACCAGGCATGATGGGATGTGGACATTTGGTGCAAAACATTACATCAGCGTCACAATTTTGCCAAGTGTCACCTCTACCTCATCTTAGAGTGTCTCTCCAGGGCCTTTGCTCAGCCCGGGGACACAGAGATGACCAGCCCAGCTCCTCCACCAGAAGATCCTGAGTCTGACACAGACATTGGCAAACAAACCACTGGAAGGCAGCCTGGGGGATGTCACACGTGTTATTAAATTGAAAAATTATAATCCTCAAGGAATAACCTCAAGTAATAATGTATTGTTCGGTGTGTTTGTTGTCTATTGTTGTGTAATAAATTACTGTACCACAAACATGAAGGCTTAAAACAACACCCATTTGAACCCTCCTCCACTGTTGGTGGGAAAGTAAATTGGTGCAGCCACTATGGAAAACAGTATAGGGGTTCCTCAAAAAACTAAAAATAGAGCTACCATATGATCCAGCAATTCCACTCCTGGACATATATCCTGACAAAACTATAATTCAAAAAGATACATGCACCCCTATGTTCATAGCAGCACTATTCACAATAACCAAGAAATGGAAACAACCTAAATGTCCATCAGCAGATGAATGGATAAAGAAGATGTGGTACACACACACACACACACACACACACACAAACGGAATACTACTCAGCCATAAAAAAGAACAAAATAATGCCATCTGCAGCAACATGGATGCCACTAGAGATTATCATACTAAGTGAGTAAGTCAGAAAGAGAAAGACAAATACCATATGATATCACTTATATGTGGAATCTAATATATGAGACAAATGAACTTATTTATGAAACAGAAACAGACTCACAGACACGGAGAACAGACTTGTGGTTGCCAAGGGGGAGGAAGAGTGGGGGAGGGGTGGATTGGGAGTTTGGGATGAGCAGATACAAACTATTATCTATAGCATGGATAAACAACAAGGTCCTACTCTATAGCACAGGGAACCATATTCAATATCCTGTGATAACCATGATGGAAAAGAATTGAAAAAATGTGTATATGTATAACTGAATCACTTTGCTGTACAGCAGAAATTAACACAACATTGTAAATCAACTCTACTTAAATAAAAAATTTTTTTAAATAAATAAAATTAACATCACTAAAGGAAAACAACAACATCCATTATCAGCTACTGGCTGTGGAGGGCAGTCGGGGTGAAACCAGCTGGGTTCTCTGCTGTGCGTCTCACTGGCCATGTCTCATATCTGGGGGCTCTGGGGAAGGATCTGCTCCCAAGCTCATTCAGGTTACTGACTGACCCAGTTCCTCGTGGCTGTATGTCTGAGGTTCCCATTTCTGTGCTGGAGGCCAGAGGGGCCACTCTCTGCTCCTAGAGGCTGCCCCATTCCTTCCTGTGTTTCTCCCTCCACCTTCAGACCAGCAGTGTAGGTCAAATCCTTTCCACACTTGGTAGATCCCTGGGTAATCTCCCTTTTGAGTAACTCAAAGTCAAATGATCAGTAACCTCCAGGACATCTGCAAGATCCTTTTTGCCATATAACTAACTAAACCACAGGAATGATGTCTCCTACGTGGGCTCCACCCACACTCAAGGGGACGGGGTTCTACAGGGGCCTGGAGGTCATGGTAGAATTCTGCCTACCACAGTCAGGCTGGGCTAGGTTCTACCGTCATAACAAACAAGCCAGAGGTGGGCTGGGGTATAGCTCTAGGTCTCCACCTCGGGGTGAGGCCAGCAGAGCCGCCACTATCTCTGACTCAGCAGTCCCATAGCAGAGAGAAGGGGAGAGTGGCAACGCATGCACGGGCTCTTAAAGCTTCTGCCCAGAAGCAAAACCCATCATGTCCTCTTATGTGTCGTTGCACGAAATGACGCACGTGGCCATGCAAAATTTCAAGGGAGCAGGGAAGCTCAGTGCTGGCTTGGAACCAGGAGAGAGGAGACTGGATGTATTTGATGATCAGCTCCAATGATTGCCACAAATAGTGAATCATCAAAGAGAAGGCAATGGCTGTGAGCCCCAGCTCTGTGCTGGGCGCCGTGCTGGGTCCTGTCTTGTTCAGAGCTCCTTTATTTTTAAGAGATAGAAAAACAACTCACTGAAACCAGCTCTAGCCAAAAGGAAATACTAAGCCTATAGCTAGAAATGACCCCAGGACGGCTTACAGAGTCCAAGGAGGAATTCCAGGACTGGGCCTCTGAGAACAGAATCAGGGATGGAGCTCCATCCAGACTCTCTTCTCCATCCATCTCCCAGCTCTGCTTCTGGCCTTGCCTGCTCCTCCAGCAGAGAAGCCCACTCCAGGTCAGGAGACATAACTGTTGGCAACCATGTAGGGACATCTGTGGAATGAGAGAGCGACTTTCTTCCTGTACCCATCAGTTCATTCCAGGGAAGGAAGCTGATTGGTCCATCCTGGGCCATGTGCCCTTCACCATAACCATTGTGGGAAGGTTAGAACTGGCCTAAGATGGAGTGAATGAACAAGGTCCACAACCAGGAAAAAAAAAAATGAAAAGAAAGAAAAGATAAAGAAAATGAAAACCACAGCCCCCACAGTCACACTGGCTATTTCATGTTTATTTCATCTTCACAAGAACTCTGGGCAATAAACGTTATAAATCCCACACATCAGAGGAAGACAAGGGGTGACAAGATTTGCACAGTCACATCACAGCAGAAGTGAGATTTAAACTGAAGCCTCTATCACTCCAAAGCCTGTGTTCTTTCTGAGAAGCCAAGCTGGGACCCTTCTGAAAGACTTTTTCTGAGTCCTTTCTGCATAAACAGGCCCAAGGAAAATGTTTGAGAGAATTCGTCCTGCACACTGTTTCCTATTAAAATTTGAATCCATGTTTCAAGGATTATAGAGGGGTCTCTATTCTAAAACGTGGGATTATTTTCAGAATCACTGCCCCAAAGCAAAACCTGGCCTTGTTGTTTGTCTTCATTCCTTTACTCTGGACTACGTGGGCCAACTTTCCACTTGGGTTTGCCAAGAGCGCAAGTAACAAGCTCAAAACACATCACATAAACAGGGGGAGATGTGTGGCTTTTAACCAAAGGAACACTGCTGTTGACAGGACACCCTGGAGGCAACATTCCGGCTAGTTGTTCAACCTACACCCCTTGCTCAAATACCTCCTGGCTGTTACTGCTCTGTCAGGACAGCACAGGCATCACTGGCCCTGGATTCTGACCTCAAATGCAGGCAGGAAGGGGGACTCAGAGGTAGTCTCTTTGCTAGAGAAGTGGCCTCTACCACCAGCCCCTGATGTCAGCATCTCAGACTCCTTGTGTGTCCAGTGTGATGTTTTCCAAGGATGGAAACTGCCACAGGGCTCTTCCGATCTCTGGCGGAAACAGCTACTGGCTGGACTTTGGGTAGCCGAGGAGATCTGAGATTGGCCATGGCCCTTTCAACCTTGGCTGCCATTGCAAACAGGCACAGGACAGGAACACAGGGAATATTCGGGGGAGAGGTGTGATTCTGAGTTTGAGCCAAGTAATGAAAGAGTTCTTATTTCTTACGGTCTGTTCAGGAATTTCCCATAACCCCGTAGGGCTGGGAACAAAAAAGTGTTTCCCTGGTTACCTGCATCACTTACAGGAATGTGCCAGTCTGAATAGCCAGAAGGAAAAGGTTAAGTGATCTTTATCTAAAAATGCTAAAAAGGAGTCCCAGACTATGAAAATACGAGGTCACGAGACAGACATGGCAGGATCTGCCGGCAGCACAAAGCTCAGGACTTCCTTCAATGGGCAGGGGATGAGATGGCATGTGTCCTCTCCAGACAGGGATGGGATAGCGTGTGTGCTGGACTCTACCAGCAGCCACACTGCGACCACAAGGAGACCTGGCTTTAGGATGGAGTCAGTGACATATGTGTCAGTTCAGGTTCAACCAAAGATGCAGAACCAGAAGCAGAGGCATAGTAAGAGATTATTTTATTGTAAGGAATTGGCTGACATGGTCGTGGAGGCCCGCATGGCCAAGAAAGTCCAAAACAGCAAGGCAGGCTGTCAGGAAGGGCAAACTAGAACTCAGGGTGATGGGTCGAAGCTACTCCACAGGCAGAATTTCTTCTTCCTCAGGGAATTTCTTCTTCATCAGCTCTGCTCTTAACATTTTTCAACTGACTGAATCAGGCCCACCCAGAATATCTAGAATAATCTCCTGTCCTTTGAGTCAACTGGTTATGGACTTTAATCCCATCTACAAATACGTTCACAGTAGCACCTGGAGTAGCATTTGATTGAATAACCAGGGACTATAGCCTGGCACAGTTGACACATCAAAAGACCATCACAGTATGGAAGAGGGGGACAGAATAATTTCTTGGTGACTTCATCGAGCTCCTAGATCAAACCATTCCTGAGCTCCACACTACCACTACAAGTTCCAGTTGAACTTTCCAGAAAATCTGGCCATGGGTATCTCAAACCGTGTTTTCACAACCTTTAGTCCTAACTGACACAACAGGGGCCCAAACCAAGGAGGTTAACAGTTCTGACTAGACCTCTCAAGGAGGGCTGGGTTCCAATCTGGGTTCCAGCTAGTGGGAGACACATTGACACACAACAGGGATAAAGGGGCAGTCACTTCCATTCAGCAGGGAGACGTTTACTGAACACCTACTCTGTGTTGGACCTGGCCTCCATGCTGTGGACACAAAGACAAAGAGGACACTCGCTCTGCCTGTAGGGGGCAGACAAGCAAACAGACAAAGGCCAGAGTGGACAATGCCGCGTCAAAGCAGGGGCCATGGGAGCCTGTGCAAGCAGGTGGAGGGGACCCAATCCAGCAAGGCAGGCTTCCTGGAGAAAGTGACATTTCAGCTCAGTCTGGAAGGGTGAGAAGGAATGAACCAGGAACAAACAAGGTGAGGAAAAGACATTCCAAGAAGCAGGAACGACATGTATGAAGGCCAAAGGCCACTTGGGTGTTATAACTACAAACACTAGGGATTGCTAATGCTGTGTGACTTGGAGCAAGTCACTTCACCTCTCTGCGCCTCAGTGCCCTCAGATGAAGATACTAGAATGAATGCATTAAGCCTTGTACAGGGCTTGGAGCAAGGCCGCATTTCAGGGTTAGCTATCATCACCATCATCATTGTCATTCCTTGATAAAAGTGCAGGAAAGGACAGGCAGAGGTAGCTGGAGAGGTAGTCTGGGACCAGGCCACAGACCTCAGACTATCTTCCAGGCCTCAGGGAACCAGGGAAGAATGTGAAACAGGCAAGCGTGGATTTCTGCTTTAGAAATGTCTACTGGGAGGAGAAAGAATTCTGGGCAGAGAGATGGTAATCGTAATGTAATTGTGGAAAAGGAGGTTGAAGCCACTTCCCATGGAAAAAGTTTCAAGAAATTGGGGTGTTTGCTCAGAAAGAGAGCCGACTCTGTCTGGGGGGCAGGGATGAGTAGTGGTAGATAGGCTGACGGCTGAGAATCACGCAGGGCTGTTCTGTGGAAGAAGGTAACAGAGATTTAGGTCACAGGTGGTAGCTCCAGGGAGTCAGCACATCTCACCTTCACCTTGGGAAGAATCTGTATTGTTCACAGCTGCCCAGAGACTGGAGGGCAGTCTTAAAGGGCAATGAGCTCCCCATCCAGGGAGGTATGCAAACAGACTCTGGATGAATGCTTGACAGGGAAGCTGTAAAAGAAGCACAAACACCAGGCAAGTTGATGCAGATCATTTCCAAGTTCCTCACAACCACGATCTCTGTTATCCTACTGAACCCCAGAGAGATGGTGTATTAGTTTCCTCTTGCTGCTGTAACAAATAACCACCAACAGAATGGCTTAAAACAACACACATTTATTCTCTCACAGTTCTAGAGGTCAGAAGTCCACCATGAGTCTCACTGGACTAAAATCAAAGTCTTGGCGGGGCTGTGTTCCTTTCTGGAGGCTCTAGGGGAGAATCTTTTTTTTTTTTTT
Source organism: Neophocaena asiaeorientalis asiaeorientalis (assembly GCF_003031525.2). Taxonomy (NCBI): domain Eukaryota; kingdom Metazoa; phylum Chordata; class Mammalia; order Artiodactyla; family Phocoenidae; genus Neophocaena; species Neophocaena asiaeorientalis. The sequence continues at coordinate 11,900,231 of NW_020172818.1, read as the reverse complement.
TTTTTTTTTTTTTTCTTTTCTTTAGGGTTTTTTTGTCCTTCTGCTTA
>NW_020172818.1:11889572-11899995 GCF_003031525.2 Neophocaena asiaeorientalis asiaeorientalis | reverse complement strand
TTTTTTTTTTTTTTTTTTTTTTTTTTTTGCCTTTCTAGAGGCTTCCTGCATCTCTTGGCTTGTGGCCTCTTCCTCCACATTCAAAGCCGACAGCATAGCAGCTTCCAAATTCTCTCTCTCCTTCATACACTGCCCCCGCCCACATCCCCATGCCCATCCCACATCCCCACAATGTTCCTCCACTTGCTGATGGAGCCACCACCAGGGAGAGGCTCCTGAGGCACCAGGGTTCCCACTGTCATGCCACTTACCCCGTGTGTTCGATGAGTTAATTACCCTCTTTACTCTCCTCAGAGGACAGCATCTCTCATTCACTGTTTTATCCGTATTGTCCATCTCAGGCCTGCACACAATAGATTCTCAATAAATAAAGAAGTGTCTGGAGAATGAATGAAGAATCCATTCAAAGAGAATGGCTGGTAGCTACCATTCCAGCTGAGAAGCATTCACTCACTCATTAGCTCTGGCTGCTCAGCTCTCCTGACATAATGAGGTACTATGGCTTGATGAGACCCCTGCTCTTCTCACGCACTAAGGGGGTTGGGAGAAACCTTTGGAGGAAGACAGAGGCTTCAGTCTGTGCGGAAATTCCAGCCTGGATTTTTAGCATTCACGTTCCATACTGAGTAGCCTGATGCTGAAGGAGCCAGGGAAGGGGCCAGGGAAGGGAGCTATTGGGGGCGCAGGGGGACGGCAGTGCCAAAGGAGAACTTTGTGAGCAAATACACACGTGGGTCCCCTGAGACCTCCTTCATCGAGGGCAGGGTCTCTCTGGCATGACTCCGGCTGTGCTCTGTGGGTTTCTTAATGGGTTTGTGTCTCACTCTGAGTAACAAGATTAACAGCCATCAGGTTAATTCAGCAAAGCTTTCCAGAGCATCTGCTCTGCCCGGCTGGGTGCTGGGTGCTGACAAGCCCAGATGCAGAAGGCAAGCACGGTGGGTGGGAAGGCAGATGGGATCCGGTTAGCGGGATGTCTGGTGCTAGGGTGCAGAGGAGGCTTCTGATTTGCCCAGGGAGTCCCATCAAAAACCACACACGTGTCCAGGGTGGAACAAGGCCAGGTCTCCCAGCGACACATTTATCTAACCATCAAGTGCACAGAAAAGCCGGCTTTTTCAGCACAGCAATGCCTCCTCGATCGGATGGTCCAAGGACTTGTTTTGCTGCTTGGGCTGGTTTTTCCTCCCTGTCCTGAATTTGAAGCTCCTTCGATGAGCACATCCAGAAACACTGGAGCATTTCAAAGGAGTCCGGAGTCCCTGACTGGGGCCGGTTTGTCTGCCAGGGCAGCCCACGCCCCAGGCACTGCCACAGAATGTGGGGAGACCCCTTGATCCAGAAGAAAAACACATCTGTGTTTGCTGCTTGCACCTCCAAACACACACAGTTCTGCCCTGCCTGAGAGGGCACCCAAAAGGCGGTCCCCAGGCCATCTTGCTAAAGGTGTTTAGAGAACATGCTCTCACCTGCAAAACAGGAAGGCAAGGCTGTGATCCCTGCCCAGGGCTTGAACACAGAAAAGTAGCAAAATAGAACATCAGGGCGGGAAGAGACCTCCCGCTGCCTGGGGTGGTGCTGCTCTGTTTATGGACAGGGAATGGCACCCGTCAGGAAGGGATTTTTGTGGGCAGAGACAGGGAGAGGCTGGAGCTGAACTTTCATCCCTGCTGTTGATCCTCGATGCTGCCCCATATCCAGGACACCACGCTCCTTTCCCTTAACCTTCTGGTCCTCCACTTTGGTTGTTTGGTTCTGGGAAGGTGTGCCGGCCTGGGCCGCTCTTCTGCCCTCCCCTGCAGTGAGACAGGCTTTGGAAACAGGCAGACCCAGGTGCACAGCTCTGCCTCCCCTTATAAGCCTTGTGACCCCAGACAGTTTCATATCCCCTGAGAGCCTCCGTTTCCTCATCTGGGAAATGGGAATAACCCCACCCACTTCACTGACTTTCTGTGAAGCTCATGGCATTTGTAACAACAGCTGTGTAGTTGTATAAATGAGCTTCATGCATCACTGCTGGAGCATATGTGATACTTGGTGTTAAGTAAGAACCTTCCTCTCTTTTGACAGCTCCTTCGCGTTGCTTGTTCCTTGGTCTTGGGCAGCCCAAGAGCTCAAACTCATCTCTGGCTGCAAGAGTCCTGCTCTTCCCCAGTTCCACACTGCAGAATGGGAGGACGGAATGAAGACAAGGCAGAAAGCCCCACTGGACCCATTTGCCTCCAGCTTTATGACCTTGTACAAGCTGCTGGAACTCTGTGAGTCTCAATTTTCCCACATGGAAAACTGGACTGTTTTCTGCAGTACCTGCCTCACAGGGATGCTTGTAGGAAAGGAGACACTGGCATTAGCTCTGACTGTGATAATAGCTCAGCATCTTTTATTCCTCACTATGCTCTTATCATCCCCATTTCACAGATAAGGAGAGGGAAGAAAGAGTTAAGAAACTTGCCCAAGGTCATCACAGAAGTGGGTGACCATGCGATGCACCGAGCACCTAAGGGCAGAGCTTACTCTTCTAACCGGTACCCATGCTCCTGTATTTACAGGAGAGCAGCCTGCAGGGCATCATTTCTAAAAGAGACCCACATATGGAGAACCAACCCTTCCAGTGGGTCTGCTCTGTACCAGGACTTGTGCTGGGAGCTTGAAGTGGACCAGCTAGGGGAATGCTCCCACATCCCTCATCACAGGCCCTAGCACAAGCCCATCTTCCAGATGCAGAGGCGCAGCTGCTCAGAAGGCAAGGGATTTCCCAAGGTTCCCCTGGCCAGTCAGTGGTGGGTGGATAGTGATACCCAGGCTGCCTGACCCCAAACCCCCGGATCACTGGTCCTCAATCCATCACTTCTGGTCCCTTTCCCTCCCCCAGTTCTGCTCCAAGAGATCAGCCAGTTTTACCAAACGGTCCCCATTCTAACTGAAGGGGCTGAATGCTCACTCCCGCCCCTCTGGCTGAACCACCATCCCTCCTGTCTCCCTCTTGTCCTCTGTCCCCCTCATCTGCCAATCCTGCCACTTCAGGAAGAGCCCCTGCCAAGAGAGAAAGTTCTATTGCAAGTTGTGTGAGAGGAAGACCCTGTTCCCTTCCAGGTGCCTGGCATCTCCCCCTCCCCGCCCCTGCCAGGAAGCACCTCCTCTCAACAAGGGGGACCTTTAGGTCTGAAAGGCTCCAGTGTCCACAGGCCAGGTGGGCGTGCTCTTGGCCTTGGCTGGGCACCACAGGAAATGGAGGCGTGGAGGACCACCCCCAAGCCTCTGCTTAAAGGGGCGGCTGGCCTCGGGCTGCAGTCAGGCCGCCTTTGCACCATGACCCCCCAGCTGCTTCCCCTGCTGATGCTGCTTCTGGCCGGCCCCCCAGCTGCTCAGCCGGCTCCCCCGACCTGCTACTCCAGGATGCTGGCCCTGAGCCGGGAGATCACCGCTGACTCCCGGAGCCTGCAGGTCACGGAGCCTTCGGTGAGTGCCCTCGGCCCCCCTGAGGACTGGGAGACCCAGTTCTCAAAAATTTGCCTTTGGACCAGGGAAAAAACACTATTTTTCTTTTCTGGTCAATGTTAATTTCAAGGGTATTTGTGTTTTATTCCCATCTTATTAAATACCAATGGTTTGCACTTCCTTTTAAATACAAAGAAAATATAATCAAAGACATCACAATTTTTGTTTATAACTAGCTAGCAAATATCAGAGGATCTGTTTTAAAATGTAAAAAGAGAGAGAGAAAGAGAGAGAAGAGAAGAGAAGAGAAGGGAACAGGAGAAGAGAAGCTCCCATAGAGTTTAGAGCTCCAACTTAAGGAGGACCAAAGAGTCCTGCTTATTTCTTCTCTCCACTAGCCAGCAGGAGCTAAGGGGGCAACTCCCAGAATCAGCCCCACCCCTAACCTGCTGTAGGACCCTGAGCAAATTACTCAGCCCTGGGTCTCAGCATCCTCAGCTGTGAGAGGGGATGGCTGGGCCCCTCACCGGCTTCGGGCAGCTGGAGGGTTGAAGACTTGGATGCAGACACAGCCTGCACAGAGGACAACCCAGGATGTCTGCACTGTTTTCAACACTGTGTTAAGAGGAGGACCCAGGGGCTCGGAGCCAGGGGCCACCCAGAACTAGAATCTGGCCTCCTGACAGCCCGTCCAGTGTAGAAACAAAACAAATTAAACTTCAAAGGTCTGGTAAAATTTAAAAGTATCCCTTTACCACTTGTGAACCCTTCAAATAAAATGCACCGTTCTCAGACGTGGGGCTTACGATACCCTAACACCTCCTTTGTATTTTCTTTTTGAAACTTAAATGATGAGTATTTTTTTCAACTTATGAAAGTCATATACTTTGAAAATGGTTGGAAAAGGCACAAAAGACAAAGAAGAAAATAAATATTACTGCGATTCTACCACCTAGAGGTGACCTGCTGCCATCACATTCAGAGGATAGGATTTCAGCTCTGGGTCTGTACATAGTTATCCAAGTGTGTAGACAAATTGGATCAAACAACACAGCAGTTCTGCAATCTACTTTTTAGCGATTCTGTCAAATAAATTAATATTTCTTTGCAACAACATTTGGTTGTATTTTTGCGCCCCAATGTATCCGCAAATTCCTTGCTATTAAATATGTAGAGCAATCATCTTTTAAAAATATATGATTTTAAAGCTTAAAATAATGCATAGGCTCAGAGCTGGAAGGAAGTGGAGGTTATGTGTTCTAACTCTCTAATCTCACAACTGGGAAACCGAGTCACAAAGAAGAAGGAGACCTACCCCACGTCACACAGGGAATCACTTGTCGAGAGGGACCAGAATCTGGGTCTTCTGACCTTCAGGCCAGCACAGAAGCAAAAGTGAAATATAGTAATATGAAAGTGTACATATATATACTGTTTTATATTACTAAAGTATATACTGTATATATTACTATGTCTAGATTACAGTTATAGAACTGTTTTAATATATATACATATATAGACACACATATTTATATGTATGTATCTCTCTCTCTCTCTCTCTATATATATATATATGTATGTATGTGTGTGTGTGTATATATATATATAAAACTGTTCCCTAGCTCATAGTCAATGATGAAATGGTTGCATTCTAAAAGTCGAATTCTAGAAGAGCAGTTTACTTTGGGGGAATGTGGCATATGGTACAAGAAAGTATTGTACACGGCAGCATCAAGGAAGGCCCCAGGGATCTGGGGCTGCTCTGGTTTTGGGGAGGCTGGCAGAGAGCCTTCTGTGGCCAGGCTGAGGGTGTGTCCCTGTGAGCAACACAGAAACCCGTTTCCCTTTCTGCAGGAGCCGTGTGTGAGATACCTACCCAGGCTGTACCTGGATATACACGTAAGAGGGGTCTGCCTGTCTGCGGGAGGGCTTGGAGTGGGAGTGGGGAGAGACTGTGCAGAAGGGCCAGGAGTCCCCAGCTCCCGCGTCTCTGGCTACTGACTTCCACCACGAGACCCGTCCCTGTTGTCCACTCACAGAATTACTGTGTGCTGGCCAAGCTGCGGGACTTTGTGGCATCGCCCCAGTGTTGGAAGGTGACCCGGGTAGATGCCTTGAAGGACAAAGTGAGGAAACTGTACACCATCATGAACTCGTTCTGCAGGAGGGTAAGTGACGCCATTGAACATTCTTTTTCTGCTTGTCATCAGCCAAGAACTTAAGAGAAGGGTTAGGAGAAGAGGGAGATGAGGAGGAGGAAAACAAAAGCTTGTGGGGTGCTTCCAGGTCACAAAGCCCTTCCTCAACCCTATAGCTCTTGCTGAGTGCTGGGGGACTCGGGACAAGGCTCCTCCTGTCCTCCAGCTCCATCTCCAACACCCAAGACCACAGGCTGCGAGTCAAATGGGGCTGGGATTGCGGGTAGAGGACTCTGGAATTCCGAGAATTCCCAGAGCCCTGGGATCGGGGGAGACTTCCTGGGGGAGGGGCTTCGGGTGTGCTCCTTGTTGGGAGGAATCTGGCAGCAGAGGGGAGGGAGACGGGAAAAACACAGAATCGGCACTGGTTAAGAGGTAGAAAGCAGAGTTGTGTGGTCCTAGGGGCACAGGCTTCAGCATCAGGCAGACCTGAGCCCCTGTCTTCACCCCCCTGCTTCCTAAATGGCAGTGTCCCCTCCTCTCTCTGAGCCACAGTTTCCTCATTCGTGAATGATACCCATGTCAGGAGAGCATTGGGAAGATAATACTACATACAACCTGACCCTGTGTGTGCTGGGCGCTGTAGTAACTCCCTCGGTCCTAAGATCTCTATCAAGGTGACTAAACATAGAATACCGAACACCAGGCCTGGCCCAGGAAACTAATAATTAGCTATTAAGTTTTTTAGCTTTAAGTTTTATTAAGATTTGTTTGTTACTATGCATCAAAAATGCGCCAAGCACTTTGTCCCACACCCATTCCCCTCCTCATTCCCCTCTCCCCTTGGTCATGGAGGGGAGACAAGAAGACAGAATACAGTCTGAAAAGTGCTGCTGTTGGCTCTAAAGTGTTTGAAGGTGAGACCTGGTGCTGTTACTCATGGTATCGCCAATGTCTGGCCCAGAGTTTTTGCTCAGTAATTGAGATTTATTCATTTATTCACTCCCTTGCCCATCTATCCATCCATCCATCTGGTCAACCAACGTACAACTGAATTCAATAGTCAAAGACTATATGAGATTCAATGGGAAGGTGAAGAAAGACGTAACCAGCTCTCCTTGGGGGAATGAAGGTTGGAAAATTTTCACACAAAGGGGAACAATTGAACAGTCTTTGAGGATAACCAGGAGTCCTATAGTTGTGCATGGGCTCTGTGGCCACCTTCAGTGACATTCCTGCTCATTGCACATCTTTTCCAGGATTTGGTGTTCCTGTTGGATGACTGCAATGCCTTGGAATACCCAATCCTAGTGACCACGGTCCTGCCAGATCATCAGAGCTAAGGCAGCTCAGACCAGAGAGAGACCCCAGGGGGACTGAAGTTATGTCAGCTGCCCAGACACAATGGGCTAAAGCCACGGCCCCCACAGGTCTCCCTGAAACTGTCATGTGTCTCTCCACCTTCTGGAAAACAAAGCTTGTGCTCCTACCCTAGAAACGATTTTTAACATAGTTAGAAGCCTTGCTTCTCCTTCCCCTTGGTTTTGTCTCACCAGGATGGTGAGGTACACAAGCATGTTGATTCGATCACTAAGAAGAAAAGGGCAAACCAGCTTCTTTTTTATGAACAGCTAGCTTGAGAACAAGCAAAATAGTATGTCTGCAGCACCACTTTAACAGGGTAGTGGTACCATTTTTATTTCTTGATAAAAACCTGCTTTACATTTAACCAAGCTTCCATTTTATACCTTCTCTCTCTACAAATTTTCCTTACACTTATCTTTCATTTTCAAGGAAATTTCATTATCTATAAGATGTATTTGCGAGGTTCATAATTACATAGTGCTGATGGGAACCACTCTTTCATTGAAAGGTGATGAAAATCAAATAAAGACTATCATTACAGTGAGAAACGCGTGTCCTGCTGTATTTGTCCAAGGTGGGTGTCAGGGTGTTTATTTCATGCTCTTTCTGCAAGTTGCTGCTTTTAGCAAGATACGTCTTTCTTCCTCTTTCCATCGAGCACAGGTGTTTCTGGGTCTGCTTCAAACCACCTGTGTGAATGTCTGTCTTTAAAGCGTCCGAAGATGCTCTAATTTATGTTTGGGGACAGACTGTATCCTGCATCGTACCCATGGCAGTGCAGTACCTGACACGTCATAAACATCAGTTCACTGAGTCACCATAACAAACCTAGAGACGGGCATCGTAGGAGGCTGAGGCTCATGTAGATTAGGTAACTTGACCAAGGTCACCAGCTGCTAAGTGGGGAGGCTGGATTGAACTCAAAGAGCTCCAAAGCCCGCACTCTCCCCTGTGTCCCACACTGGCTCTCTGCAGGTGAAGCATGCTTGTTTAATTAATTCGTGAACACAACAGTAACATCTCAGTTAAGTAACTGGATTGTTGAAAAAGATTTCAAATATTGATTATTTAAAAGTTCACATGCTCCACTGTGGTCTTTTTGTTCCCTTTACTCCCTTCTGTACACGTGGGCCATACTTTCCCTCCTTGTTCTTAGGTGTCTTTGACTTAGATGATTTATGAGAATGATTTAGTAGCTTATGATTTTCTATCTAGAAGCACAAGACCAGAGCATCACAGTACTGGTCTCCTAGGGCGCCATAACAGGGTACCATAAACTGGGCTTAAAGTAAGAGAAATTTATTGCCTCATAGCTCTAGAGGTTAGAAGTTCTGCAATCTAAGTGTTGTCAGGGTCATCCTCTCCCTGAAGGCTTTAGGGTAGAGGATCCTTCCTTGCGTCTTCCTAGCTTCTGGTGGCTACTGGTAATCCTTGTCATTCCTTGGCTATAAACACATCGATTCAATCTCTGTCCCATCAACACACGGTATTTACCTGGCGTCTGTATCCCTGTGTCCAAAATTCCCTCTTCTTGAAGTAAATTATCTCTGTTTGCAGATGACATGATTTATATATAGAAAATGTTAAACACTCCACCAAAGAAAACCTGTTAGAATTAAGTAAAGTTGCAGGAGAGAAAATCAATATACAAAAATCAGTTGCATTTCTATACACTAACAACAAACGTTCAGAAAGAGAAATTAAGAAAAAATCCCATTTACAATAGTATCAGAAAGTATAAAATACATAGGAATTAATTTAACCAAGGAGGTAAAATACCTGCACACTGAAAACTATAAGACATTGATGAAAGAAAATGAGGAAGACACAAATAAATGGAAAGCTATCCCCTTTTCATGGATTAGAAGAATTAATACCATTAAAATAAAAGTATTGTCCATACTGCCCAAAGTGATCTGCAGATTCAACTTAATCCCTATCAAAATTCCCCCAGCATTTTTCACAGAAACAGAAAAAAGCAATCCTAAAATTCATATGGAACCACAAAAGACCCCAAATAGCCAAAGCAACCTTGACAAAGAACAAAGCTCAAAGTATCACATCATTTCAAATTATACTAAAAGCTATAGTCAAAATGAGATGGTACTGGCACATGGATCAGAACACATATAACAGAGGAAGAGAACGGAGAGCCCAGATATAAAAGGAGAACCCAGATATATACTCATGCATAACTTTGACATGGACACCAAGAACACACAATAGGGAAAGGATAGTCTCTTCAATCAGTGGTGCTGGGAAAATTGGTATTCACACACAAAAGAAACTAGACCTCTGTCTTATACCACTCACAAAACTGGATTAGACTTAAATGTAAGACTTGAAATCATACAGCTACTAGAAGAAAACATAGGGAAAAATCTCCCTAACATTGATCTTAGCAATGATTTTGTTTGTTTATTTTAAATATTTTTTTTAATGGTTAAATTTTTTTATTTTTTTGGCTGTGCCATGTGTCACGTGGTATCTTAGTTCCCCGACCAGGGATTGAACCTGTGCCCCTGCAGTGGAAGCACGGAGTCCCAACCACCGGACTGCCAGGGAAGTCCCAGCAGTGATTTTTTGGATATGACACTTAAAGCACAGGCAACAAAAGCAAAAGTAAACAAGTGGGACTACATCAAACTTAAAAGCTTCTGCACAGCAAAGGAAACCATGAAAAAAAAGGCAGCTTACGGAATGTGAGAAAATATTTGCACCATGTATCTGATAAGGGGTTAATATCCAAAGTGCATAAGAAATTTTTAAAACTCATAGCAAAAAATCCCAAATCTGATTTTAAGGCGGGCAACGGATCTGAATAGATGTTTTGCCAAAGAAGACATACAAATGGACAACAGGTACATGAAAATGTGCTCAATATCACTAACCATCAGGGAAATGCAAATCAAAACCACCATGAAGGGCTTCCCTGGTGTCCGCGTCCCAAAAAAAAAAAAAAAAAAAAAAACCACCATGAAAAATCACCTCATACCTGTTAGGATGGGTTTTATAAAAAAGACAACAGGTAAGTTTTGCGAAGATGCGGAGAAAAGGGAATCCTTGTACACTGTTGGTGGAAGTGTAAATTGGTACAGCCATTATGGAAAACAGTACGGAGGGTCTTCAAAAAATTAAAAATAGAACTACCGGGACTTCCCTGGTGGCGCAGTGGTTAAGAATCCGCCTACCAGTGCAGGGGACCGGGATTCGATCTCTAGTCTGGGAAGATTCCACATGCCGCGGAGCAACTAAGCCCATGTGCCACAACTACTGAGCCCACACACAGCAACTACTGAACCCTGCACACCTAGATGTGTGCTCCACAACAAGAGAAGCCACTGCAATGAGAAGCCTGTGCGCCACAATGAAGAGTAGCCCCCTCTGGCTGCAACTAGAGAAAGCCCGCGCACAGCAACAAAGACCCAACGCAGCCATAAATAAATAAATAAATTTATTAAAAAAAAAAAAAAAAAAAAAAG
>NW_020172818.1:11869848-11888807 GCF_003031525.2 Neophocaena asiaeorientalis asiaeorientalis | reverse complement strand
AGAAAGCCCCCGCACAGAAAAAAAGCCCCAACGCAGCCATAAATAAATAAATAAATTTATTAAAAAAAAAAAAAAAAAAGAAGAATGTAATCAGTGTGGACCATGGTGAGGCCTGGCAGGGACACGCAGGCAGAGGGTGTCTGTCCTGACCCCAGTTGTGTAATAACCAGGGTTACATAAAGGAGAATCCTTTTCTAGGCAGAAAGACTGGGACCCAGTGGTTGGAAGTTGTCAATTCCTGAAGGGGTCCCTCTGCTTTAGATTTCAAAAATAACAAAATGAGGACACGGCTCCTCCCCTATGAACCAGCCCATTGCCAAGCCAGACATTTGGGTACCAGCCTGGGCTCCTTCTCCTTCTTTGTCTATAGCCAACTGGTCAACCCCACCTTCTTTGCATCTCTTGACTTCACCATTTGCTCTTTACCACCTCAACATTAGTTCAGAACCTTCTCAGAACATGACATCCAACCTTTGCCCAGGACTCCTTTCTCTGATGGAGGATGGAGCTAATGGTGAGGTACTCTAATAGGATGCTTTGCAGAGACTGATGCTGGTGATGGCTAAATAAGGGCTTTGTAGACCAAGGTGAGAACTCTGTCCCCTTATCCTCACTCACCATTAGCTCTTTTTGTCCCAAGTGAGGTTCTGACAATCACTGATCCTTCTCCCCTGAGGCTTCCCCAACAGAAGGTTGTTTTTTATTTTTTCTCACGTGCTTGTTAATTGTTAGAGCCCATGTTCTTTCTTCAACTGATTTAACCCACCTAGTGAAAGGACCCCCAAATTCACACCTCCTACTCAGACTTTCCGAGGAGGCTTAGGCTAATTTTCCAACTACCTTGTTATTACATTTTCTCTTAGAGTCCCCACAAGTACCTCAGAATTGACTTCTCTAAAGGTAACTCTTGCTTTTCTTGCCCATTGGCCTTTCCTGTCTCAGTAAAATTGCCCCATCATTCACAATTTGCTTCCATGAAAAACGTGACCTTGTGTCCCCTGATTTTTTTTTCCTCACCTTTCTCCCACCTTTGCAACTAAGAAGCAAGTCCTGTACTTTCTGCCTCCAAAGCACTTTATGTGTCAACTTCACTGGGCCAGAGAGTGTGCAGAATACTGGATTAAACATTATCCTAGTTGTGTCTGTGAGGATGTTTCCAGAAGACGTTAACATGTGAGTTAATGGTCTGAGTAAAGAGATTGCCCTCCCCAATGTGGGTGGGCCTCGGCCAATCCACTGGACGCCTGAATAGAACAAAGACTGAGTAAGAGAGAATTTGTTCTCTCTGCCTGACTGCTGAGCTGAGACGTTGGTGTTCTCCTGCCCTGGGACAGAAGCTTACACCAACGTCACTGTTAGTCCTCAGGCCTTCAGATTCAGACCAGAAATTATACCATTGACTTTCCATTTCTCAGACCTCTGGACTCAGACTGGAAACATACCATCAACTTTCTCAGGTCTCCAGCCTATAAATGACACATCATGGGACTTCTAAGCCTCCATAACTGTGTCAGCTAATTCCTGATAACAAATTATTTTTCAAATAAATATGATATATTATATCCGTAAATGTATAACTATATCCAGGGTTCTGGACAACCCTGATTAATATCTGGAACCCGTGCTCTTTTCTCCATACCTGTTATCCATATCCTGGTCAAGGTCACCATGACCTCTTACCTGGACTGCAATTGCCTCCCAGCTTTCACTCTGGCCCCCTTCCATCCAATTTCCACTCAGCAGCCAGAATCATCTACTTTAAAACATCCATTAGACCATGTCCTTCCCTTGTTGAAAAACTTTCTACAGCTTCCCACTTGGAATGAAATTTGAAGTTCTCACCTTGGTCTACAAACCCCTTATTGACCATCACCACCATCAGTCTCTGCAAAGCATCCTATGACATTACAGTACTTGATCATATGTTCATTTGTTTATTTTCATATTCTTTGTCTTTCCCACTAGACTGTAAGCTCCAGGAAGGCAGGGACCACGTCATTTTGTTTCATCACTTTATCTCCCATCTAGCACCATTCCTGACACTTAGTAGATACTCAGTAACTATGTTTTGGATATTTATGGAGACTGGATACTGGTTATTGGGAAGACCAAGAAAAGTCAGAAGTTAAGATTTGGCAATTCCAAGTGGTCCAAGCCCATTCTTTCTTCATAAAGTATATGCTACTTACAACACTGATATATTCACAGGCTTGGAGGCCTGGTTCCTATGCTTTTGTGATTCTCACTGTTTGGTCAACTTCAAAACCTCTGTAACTCTCTGTCTCTGTCTCTATCTCTGTCACACACACACACACACACACACACACACACACAGACCCACCTCTTGCTGAAACTCATTCTCACAGGGCTCTGACCAAGGTCTTCCATAAAACATAACTGTCTGGACTGGAGCCAGCAGCAGAGACGTGAACAGAACCTTGTCTTTCTTTTAATGGCCTATATGGAAAAGAACCTAAAAAAAAAAAAAGAGTGGATATATGTTATGTATGACTGATTCACTTTGCTGTGCATCTGAAACTAACACAACGTTGGAAGTCAACTATACTCCAATAAAAATTAAAAAAAAAAAAGAAAAAAAAAAAATTAAAAAAAAAAAGCAAGCTTAGTCATCAGTCTCGGCTGTCTCAGAGCAATTTATTTCTTTATTGATTGACTGATTGATCAGCTGTGTTGGGTCTTAGTTGCAGCATACGGGATCTTCGTTGGGGCATGTGGGATTTTTCCTTGCCACGCGCAGGCTTCTCTCTAGTTGTGGCACAAGGGCTTAGTTGCCCCGCGGCATGTGGGATCTTATTTCCCCGACCAGGGATCGAACCCATGTCCCCTGCATTGGAAGGCAGATTCTTTACTACTGGACCACCAGGGAAGTGCTGTCTTGGAGCAATTTGCTGACATCAGCATTGCACCTTCACACCAGTTGGTTGGCGATGTCAACCAACTGAGAATTATTAGGCAAAAGTCCTCATAGTTTAAGCCTCGTTGATTTGCAGAAGTGCTAATAATGTGAAATCACCTTCTGCCTTTGCAGGATATTCAGGTCTAGACACAGATCAAGAGCTCACAGGATAATATGATATTACTTATATGTGGAATCTAAAATGTGACACAAATGAACTTATCTACAAAACAGACTCATAGGGAACAGACTTGTGGTTGCCAGGGGGGATGGGGGTGGGGAAGGGATGGAGTGGGAGTTTGGAATTAGCAGATGCAAACTATTATATATAGGATGGATAAACAACAATCTCTTACTGTATAGCACAGGGAACTATATTCAATATCCTGTAATAAACCGTAATGGAAAAGAACATGAAAAAGAATGTGTATGTGTATATATATATATATATAAAACACTGAATCATTTTGCTGTACAGCAGAAATTAACACAACATTGTGAATCAATTATACTTGGATAAAATAAATTAAAAAAAAAAAGAACTTACAAGGTAGAGTAATGAACTGCCCTTGAAATCAATTAAGTGTTGGAGGAGAAGAAAGAACAGGAAAATAGAGCACAATGTGCAGAAAATGGCCAGGTCAGCAGTCATAACTTAGGTTTACATTCCTTCATAGTGAAAAAATCCCAGGAATTATTTAAGCATTGGATATACACTTCCAAAACGTTTGTAATCAAGTTCCTAAAATGCAAGCACCACTTATTTTTCAAGAATTTTCTGGCTGCCACCCAAAAACAAGAAAACATGCTCAAGTTATGGCTTCTTAATTCACTTCATCTTGATCCCGAGGTTCCAGAATCAACCCAGCTGAAGATGCTATAAAATTGGAAGGTGTTCCTTATTCAGAAGATGGGCTCAGATCACTGTCACTGTCACCACAATGGGCATCCTTCCTCTGGCCTACAGGTCTACAGACATTCTGAGCTTGTAAATCATTTAGCTCGAGAGGGGAAGGGTCTGGAGTTGTGCTGTAACATTGTCTATTGATTCTCTAGGATACTCTCAATTTACTGGTGATGATAACGTCTTAAGTATGTGGAAAGCTTTGTAATTTACAAAATATTTTCAAATCTATTTTCCCCTCTGTTAACTTTAGTTCTTATGCCAACATTGAAGGATGGGTGGATTAGGACAAGTGATCTCCGTTTATAGATTTAAAAGCAAGTCTTTGATTAAATACCTGTTGTATCTACAAACATGCCTAAAAATTTAAAATATGACAATATCAAGTGTAGGTGAGGACACGAGGCAACTGACATACTGCTGGTGGGACAGATATTTGGAAAAACAACTTGATGTTACCTAGTAAATTTGAAGATGTGTATACCCTATGACCCAGCAATTTTAACCCTAGAATATACCCTAGAGGAATTCTTGCACAAGTGTGCCACAAATATATCTAAGTTTATGACAGAATGTTTACAATAGCAAATCTGGAAACAACCCAAAAGTCCATCAATGGAAAAATAAATTGTTGTAGAGTCACATAATGATAATGATAATGGTACAGAATATATTACAATGGCACATAATAACATGGCTGAATCTCAGGTATCTACAGGGAGGAGGAAACATAAGTAGCGGAAAACATGCAGATTGATTTCGTTTATGTAATGGACAAAAGCAGGAAAAGCATAAAATATATGTTGGGGGATAGAAACAAATGGGATAAAGTTTTTTAGTTCATGAAAGTGCTTAAGATAAAATTTAGGACAGAAGATAGGCCTTTTTAGAAAAAATATTATTATTTAGTCAATATTTAATAAATAAAAATGGATAGCAGTGACATCAAAAACTAATTGGAAAATGTAGTTTAAAAACCAATCCCATTTACAATAGCAGCAAAAACCATAAGGCAACTGGGAATAAATATAAGTAAACATGTGTACAGGCTTTATGGAGAAAATTCTAAAACTTTATTGAAGGACATAAAAGAATGTCCTATATAGATAAAGAGATAAGCCATGATTATGAATCTCAACTTAAATTCAATGTATTCAGTGAACATCCCAACAGGACAGATCTTGATATGCTGAGCCTAAAATTTATAGAAAAATGTAAAAGATTAACTAAATTTTGAAAAAGAAAAAGGGAAGGAGGGAAATTTCCCTACCAGGTATCAAGACTTGTAATAATATTGTAGAAATTAGTATGCTGGCCTATTGATGCAGGGGAAAAAAATAACCAGTGGAACAGAACAAATGAAATTTGGTGTATTGCTGAGAATACATGACAAATCAGTGGGAAGATAATAAGCAGTACAATAAATGCTGCTGGGATAATAGGATATCCACTTGGAAAAAATGGAAATTTTATCTCATACACAAAAATAAATTTGAGAGGGATGACAGACTTAATAAGTAAAGCAATATTTTAAAATATTTAGAACAACACATGGCAGACTATCGTTGTGTTATTAGGATAAGGAAATAATTCTTAAACAAGATCCAAAGAATATATTCAATAAAGAAAACATTAAAAAATATAAGATTTTAAGAGACACAATAAACAAAGCTAAAGAAAAGCCCTGTCGATTGGAAAAATAGTATGTTAACTAATAACTAATCTTACCCAAATTGCCTACAGATCAATAAGAAAGATATAGAAAGATGGGCAGGATGTGGACTGAATAATCGAACAGGAAACCATAATGGCCGTTTAAGTATATGAAAAGATGTTGAACATTTCTAGCGACCAGAGAGAGGCACGTTAAAACAGCAATGTGAGGGCTTCCCTGGTGGCGCAGTGGTTGAGAGTCCACCTGCCGATGCAGGGGACACGGGTTCGTGCCCCGGTCTGGGAAGATCCCACATGCCGCCGAGCGGCTGGGCCTGTGAGCCATGGCCGCTGAGCCTGCACGTCCGGAGCCTGTTCTCCGCAACAGGAGAGGCCACAACAGTGAAAGGCCAATGCACCGCAAAAAAATAAAATAAAATAAAAGCAATGTGATACAGTTTTATACCTATCAAATAGGAAGAAACATGAAGTCTCATGATACCAATGGTTAGTGTGGACAAGGAGAAACAGGACCTCTCGTGGGCTGCTTTCAGAAGTGTAAATTGATACAAATTACTTAAAGAGCAATTTCATGATATTTGGTCAACCTATTTCTTTCCTGGGAATATATCTCAGGCAAATTCTCACAAGGAGATATAAACGAGGATGTTCACTACCACCTCATTATTGGCTATAATGGAAAAAAGAAAAAGAAAGATCCTAAAAGTCCCTCAGAAAAATGAGTAAACTCTGATATATTCATTCCATGAAATATTACACAGCTGTTAATGTGAATGAATCAGCTGCCCATGATTCAACAAGCCCTGATCTCAAAACCTATTGTCTCAGGCTTCCCTGGTGGCGCGGTGGTTGAGAGTCCGCCTGCCGATGCAGGGGACACGGGTTCGTGCCCCAGTCCAGGATGATCCCACATGCCGCGGAGCAGCTGGGCCCGTGAGCCATGGCCGCTGAGCCTGTGCGTCCGGAGCCTGTGCTCCGCAACGGGAGAGGCCACAACAGTGAGAGGCCCGCGTACCGCAAAAACAAACAAACAAGCAAACAAACCCTATTGTCTAATAAGAAAAGAAGTTTCAGGAGTGTATGCTCCCCAAAATAGCTGTATGTACTTAAGACTATCAAAAACTCCTTAGAAACATAGGAGAATGGACTGGAAACACATCGCATTCGTGTGACTAGTTGCTTCTGGGAATGGGGAAGAGGAAGCAGCACAGGGCAGGAAACAGAACTTCACCTTTATCAGTAATACTGGATTTTTTTAAAAGCTTAGGCGTGCAGGACAAAAGGTTAACGTTTACTGAATCAGAGTTGTGCTGTTTATTTATAATTTTCTGTCTTATTTTCTGTATGTTTCCAATATTCCAGAATTTAAAATGTGAATATAACCATTCTATTGATTGGAATAACTGAAATCCCCTTCCAATAAATGATTCAATGATTCAATTATTACTTTTCCCCCTGCTTTTCTAGCATAATGTACCATTTCCTCCTGTGAAGAGTATAGCTGAACATTGCAGTTTAACGCAGAGCCAGAGAGAACTTTTGGCAGAAAACCATACTCAGAGAGGTTTAGTAACTTGCCAAAGGTAACCCAGCCAAGAAGTGGCAGGATTGGTGCTCACACCAAGGGTTCCAAACACCAAGCCCACTGCTCTTTCCATTGATGGAGGAATTACCTGACAAGACTCCCTTGGAGGACATTTCAGGGCTTGCATTGTGCAAGTGGGAGCCCAAGAGGCGGGAGCTTAGACATTTGCTCAAAAGGCTCAGAGAGGGAAAGAGGCTGGCCGGGGCCACACAACTGCTTCATTGCAGAACCTCCAAAGTCTGAATACTCCCCTCCCTGGTCTGCACTCCCCACTCCCAGCAGAGTGCTCTGGGCTAGTCCACAGCAGCACAGTCCCACACCCCACACCCCAGCTGCTGGCCAGGGCCTGGAGGAGGTCCGGGTCCCCCACTACCCACTGTACCCCAGCAGGAACTCTATGCTGATCTACTCCAAGTATCAGAAGACGACATCTGTGTGGGAAGCCCATCTCCTGGCGACCTGATGGAAGAACATTATCTGATATCCTCACGACTCCTCACCTGGCAATCCTATCTGCTCTCCGAGAAAAGGAAAAAATAAAGGTAGAAGGGTCTCAGGCCCAGGAGTGATGTCCCTGGCATCTTTCCTTGTTTTGACATCCCTTCAAATGTCTATCTGCTGATTTGTGCTTTCTGTTCCACATAGTCTTTATTCCTTGTGTTCCTTTCTTGTTGGCATCTTCAGAAAATACTCTGCTCCAGGCCACGGACTCAATAGAAAGTTCCCACCAGGCAGATTAGCCTCCATCCCTCCTTCCTCTCTTCCTGCCCTGGCCCCCATCCCTGAATTCACATTTCTAGACCAGCTCCTCTGGGTCTCCCACTGGGTACCTCGAGGTTTCCTGCCTCTTAGACTCCCCAAACTGCCAACTCCTCACACCTCGTCCCTCCCAAACCTCTTCCTCTTCCCTCCAGTTTCAAATGGAAAGTTCTGGAGTGGTTCAGCAAGTTCACCCCCTGGAGCAACATATTTATAAGACAAAGAATGGTGTGGTTTTGATTTAAAGTGAAGAGATAATGAAGGAATCATTACTATAAAATTAGATCCTTCTCGTTTTCTGGAAGGCCCATGGTTATGACACATATGAGCAAAATAATAAGAAGAAATTCGGATGCACAGTTTTCAATGCTGGAAAATTTATGCGGAACCACAGTACCACGCTGACAAACTGAAAACCCAGTTCCGAGGGGCATCCCGGCGGAGGATCACGGCCCTGGGAAAGGATGCTCTTGACTGTCGTTGGCACCGCTGAGCTGTGGATCCCAGGCACCCAGCGCAGGCCCCGCTGCTGTCACAGGCAGCTCACAGCCCTGGTTTCCGTCTTATCGGTGTCACAGGCCTCCTGAAATCACTGATAAGCCTCCCTCGCTGCAGCCAGGATGCCGCCTGTGCAGACAGCGATTCCAGGCCTCATAAAATGGATTTATAGCTCTTGCTTATCTCCGGCCACAGGTTGTGCTTCCTCCGAGGATACTGGGCCCTGGAATGTGTCCCCTTCAGAGCGTGGACACAGCCGGAGGATCCATCTGAAGAGGGAGTCCAACTCTCTCCGTCCCACCTCAGACCTGGGGTCGCCCCCATTCTCACGGCCCCCGTATTTTCTGTGATGCTCTGCAGTTGACAGAGCCCAGGGGACACACTGACCCACGACACACGTTGTGTTTCAAAACAACCCTGAGATGCATTCAGAACAAAATGATGTCTTCCATCTTTAAGATGACAAAGGGGGGCTTCCCTGGTGGCGCAGTGGTTGAGAGTCCGCTTGCCGATGCAGGGGACACGGGTTCGTGCCCTGGTCCGGGAAGATCCCACATGCCGCGGAGCGGCTGGGCCCGTGAGCCATGGCCGCTGAGCCTGCGCGTCCGGAGCCTGTGCTCCGCAACGCGAGAGGCCACAACAGTGAGAGGACCGTGTACCGCAAAAAAAAAAAAAAGATGACAAAGGGGAGTCTTCAAAGATTAGGTGAACTACCTGAAAACGCAGGTAGTCGGGCAGAAACAGCCTTGGACCAGCTCCTGCACTTGGGGTCACGTGACCGGCTTCTCAGCAGCACCCGGGACTCTCCGCTATAGAATAATCCTCCTTCCTTGTGGTTTCATGTTTTTAAAATATCGTTTGGCAAAGTTCTCTCATGGCTCTTGTTTGGGGAATGAAATGGTCAGATACTACCAGTCCTAGGCTGGAAGTGGGAGCAGAGGTGGGGTGGAGGTACTTGGCAGGGCCCCAGAGCAAACGTCCTGGCTGTTCACAAAGTGGGATTTGTTTTGATTTTGAAGTCACCCCACCTCTGATTACTCTCCTGCTAAAATAAGCAAACAGGATAAACCCATGGACTATGCTCCAGTCTCACGCAGGGAGTTGGGGTGGCCAACCAGAGGGAAGGGGTGGGACCTGGGGAAGACAGAGGGAAGGTCTGCCGTGGACAAAAGCAAAGGGATGCGGATGCTTGGCCAAAAGCAGTGATGAGAAGCAATCTTCCTCCAACGGTGGACGAACCCTGGGTGCAAACTGAGAATTCCCCACAGTTACCAGCGAGGGGCCCGATCCTAGGAAGACTTCTGGAATAGAGGGTCTAAGAAGAAACGTGGAAGAGGAATTGGAGTTGCCAGATGAAGAGAGGAAGGGCAAGGAGGCATCAGGAGGAGAGAACAGCTCCAGCAGAGGTGTGGTGGCATGACCCACACCCAAGCATCCAGGACACTGTCAGATGGCTCAGTGCCCAACAGCGTACCACGTACAGGTAAAGGAGATACACTCTCCAGCCAGATGCCTCGTTCCAATCTTATTTCTGTCCCTCACAAGCATCTCTTGGCCTCAGTCTTTACATCTGTAAAATGGGGTTAATAATAACAGCTACTGAATAGGGCTCTGCCAAGAGTTGTGTGGATGAGTGATGGTGTAGAAAACACTTGGGAAAGAGGCTGGCTCACAGCAAGTGTTACGTCAGCCACGAATGGTGCTCGATAGGTGTGAGCAACTGCCAAGACTAGGACGCATCAAGGGAGCGGGGAGATGGGACTGGAGGGCAGGGCGGGGCCTTCACAGGCCTCACCTGTGGACATGAGTCAGGGAAAGGGGCACTGCTTGGAGAAGCCTGAAAGCTTTGCCTGGACGTGCTGACCAACAACAGGAAAAGCCAGAGCCTCCGAAGCTGGCATCAGGCTGTGGACAGGAAGCCCTGCCAAATGCAATTAATTATAAATTAATAATTATAAATTATATTAATTTACACAGGCGAACGAGGTTCTCAGCCAGCCAAGCAAATATTTATGCGGGGATTTGGGAAACAATCAATGTGACCCTTCTATGTGCATGTCTGAAGCAAGAGAGGATTCTCAAAGGTCAAGCTGCAGTGGTGTGTAGATGCTTAAAAATCAGTCCACACTCGGCTGATGCCAGGATACCTGAGGCTGAGAAACTTAGCACCATTTGCCTCTCACGATTACTGCTCTCCGGTCTGTGGACTGAAAATGTAGACCAGGAAGGGGTCAGCAGGCTGCTGGAGCAGGCCTCCTCCCTGACTGGCCCTCCAGCCCTTGCTGCCTCCTTGGGACACTGATCTGATCGGGTGCACACACACACCACCACCACCCCCCAACGGCCTCCCCGTGTCAGCTGGACTGACGGAGGCCCCTGGGGTCACAGGAGAGAAGGGCTGGAGCGGGTCTCAGAGAACAGGGTGATCACATGGCACCAAGTCTCTGTGTGACCTGGGCAAGTCCCTTCCCCTTCCTGGCCTCCCTTTCTCAGATGTGAGGTGGGGGCCAGGGAGAGGGGTAGCGACGCAGGTCTTGATGGTCCTGTCCAGTCTCCCGCCAGGGTCCTCGAGCGTGTTCTTTTCCTCTGGCTTGGGTAGGAGGCTGGGGTTGGTGGAGGGATGGTCATCAGTGGGGCCCTTCCGTCCCAAAGTTTCTCAGTTCCAGGTGACCTGGGACCAGATGGGGTTGACTCAGCTGAAGCTGACGTCCTGAAACTTTGCGCACAGGAAAAAGCACTGCTGTCCTCTAGTGGCCACTGGCCAGAATGAACTATGGCTGCACCCAGAGGGCTCCCTGCAGGATGCAGCGAAATTCACATTTGATGGCACTGAGTCTCTGCTGTGTACCAGGACTCAGTGATGGGTCAGACATGCCCCACTCCAGCAAGTTCATCCCTCAAGGGCACAGATTCGTGGACTCTATGGATTCATACATAACCTTTAGCTCTGTGAGCTTGGGCACATTTCTTAACCTTTTTTTTGGTCTCCATTTCATCATGAAAATTGGGCTAAAAATCAAATGTCTTCCTAGCTGCAGCTAGCCATCATAACTACCTACCTATGTCCCCAATTCAGCCCCTTCTCACCATACCCACAGCTCCCACATGGGACCAAGCCACCAGCATTTCTCCCTGAGAATGATTTGGGCATTTTACAGTATAACATCAGCTCACACCCAGAGACTGGATACTTAAATAAGGACCTGAGCTTAGGACTCCTGCCACAAACTCCCACTTTGCTTTTCCTGGGACACCTTTTAAAATAACCACTTAGTTTTCTTTTTCTATTTTTGCATGTGGCTGTCCAGTTTTCCCAACACCATTTATTGAAGAGACTATCCTTTCCCCATTGTGTGTTCTTTGCTCCTTTGTTGTAAATCTATTGATCATATATGTGTGGCTTTATTTCTGGGCTGTCAGTTCTGTTCCATATGTGTATCTGTTTGGGGGCCAGTACCATGCAGTTTTGATTACTGTGGCTTTGTAGTATAGTTTGAAATCAGGGAGTATGATACCTCTAGCTTTGTTCTTTTTTCTCAGGATTGCATTGGCTATTCAGAGTTTTTCATGGTTCTGTATAATTTTTTGTTCTATTTCTTTGAAAAATGTCCTTGGGATTTTGATAGGGATTGCACTGAATCTCTAGATTTCTTTAGGTAATAAGGACATTTTGACAATGTTCATTCATCCAATCCATGAGTACAGGATATCTTTCCAATTATTTGTGTCTTCTTCAATTGCTATCAACAATATCTTATAATTTTCAGGTCTTAAAAATGAAACTAGACTGCTGTCTCACACCATACACAAACGTAAGTTGAAATGGATTAAAGATTTGCATATAAGACCTGAAATCATAAAACTCCTAGAAGAAAACATGGGCAGTACATTCTTTGACATCAGTCTTTACAATATCTTTCTCGATATGTCTCCTCAGGGCAGGGAAACAAAAGCAAAAGTAAACAAATGGGATTACGTCAAACTAAAAACTTCTGCACAGCAAAGGAAACCATCAATAAAACAAAAAGGCAACCTACCAAATGGGAGAAGATATTTGCAAGTGATGTATCAGATAAGGGGTTAATACCCAAATTATATAAAGAACTCATACAACTCAAAAACAAAAAAGAACAGATTATAAAATGGTCAGTGGAGCTGAAAAGACACTTTTCCAAAGACACGCAGATTACCAAAAAGCACATGAAAAGATGTTCAACATCACTAATTATTAGGGACATGCAAATCAAAACCACAATGAGATATCACTTCACACCTGTCAGAATGGCTAACATCAAAAAGGCAAGAAATAAGTGTTGTTGAGGATTTGGAGAAAAGGAAACCCTTGTGCGCTGTTGGGGGGAATGTAAATCAGTGCAGCCACTGTGGAAAACAGTATGGCTATTCAACAAAAAATGAAGAACAGAACCCATATGCTCCAGCTATCCCACTCTGGGTATTTATCCAAAGAATGTGAAAACACTAATCCAAAAAGATACCTGCACTCCCATGTTCATCATGACATTATTTACAATAACCAAGATATGGAGGCAACCTAGGTGTCCATCAACAGATGGATGGCTAAAGAAGCTACTACACACACACACACACACACACACACACACACACTGAAATACTACTCAACCACAAAAAAGATGAAATCTTGACATTTGTGACAACATGGATGTACCTTGAGGGCATTATGCTAAGTGAAATAAGGCAGATGGAGAAATACAAACACAATAGGCGGAATATAAAAACCTGACAAACAAAACAAAGAAATGAACAAAACCGAAATAAGTGAACAAACCAAACTAAACAAAAACAAACAGGTAGATACAGAGAACAGAATAGTGGTTACCAGGAGGGAGGGCGCTGGGGGAGAGGGTTAAATGGGTAAAGGGGGTCAACTATATGGTCACGGATGAGCACTAAGTTTTTGGTGGTGAGCGTGTTGTAGGGCGCGTAGGAGAGGGGATACAGTGCCGTATACATAAAACATACAATGCTGTAAATTAATGTTACCTCAATTAAAAATAAACAATACATTTTTAAAATTAAAAGAACCACTTAGAGTTGAGCCTGGGAAGTTGGTGACCTCCACCCCAAACATCTTGTAAGAGGTGCTTGCCACTCTGTTCTCTATCTATGTTCTGCCCGCCCTTGACCTGGGACGGAGGACGGCCCTTCCACCAGCTCACTGTGCTCCCCACCCCTGTTTCTGGGATGTATAAGTGATAAATCTTGTGTCTTGTCTTCCTTTGTGTGGATGTATTGAAACTCCGCCTTTGATCGAAGCAACCCAGGGTTTTCACTTCCTGAGAGTGGGAGATTGTATGCAGGGGGAGCTCCCATTGGACCCTGTGTAGGTGGTTTGTGTTTCCTCATTCAGCATGTCACCATTTGCATGTCCTTTTTTTTTTTTAATTGAAGTGTAGTTAACTTACAATATTGTGTTAGTTTCAAGTGTACAGCAGTGACTCAGTTATATATATATATATACATTATTTTTCAGGTTCTTTTCCATTATAGGTTATTATAAGATATTGAATATAGTTCCCTCTGCTGTACAGTAGAGCCTTGTTGTAGGACAAGGCAATCCTTACTGCCCAAATCGCAGATCCATAATTAATGACTCAGATGACCCAAGGTAGGCAGACCAGAACGGTACCTGGGAAACACCAGGTATGCCAGTCCCCAGACTGGATTCCCACTCTGCATCAGGAAACGTCTAAACCCTTCCATTTGCAGGACTCAAGGAGCCTGTGTCCACCTGCTCACTTTACAGACGGGAAAACAGTGGGTCAGAGAGCATGGTGGACGTCCACAGACACGTCCACGTGAGCCCAAGCCCAAGGTCCCTGATGTCCAGGACCCTGCTCGCTCGGCCTCCTTAGGCTCCACTTTTGAGGTTTTAAAAGGTCAGTGTATTTCCTCTTACCTGCAAGAAGGAAGCCAATGTGACAGGGTGAATGGGGGTGGCTGTTTCCACTGAGGTTTTTTTCTCCCCATATGAGAATCTGGGAGGAGAGAGAGCTAGAACTCATCAAAATCAGCTTGCGGTCTCCAGGTGCCACCTTCACCTCTGGAGCTTCGTCCCTGGACCCTCAACACTGGCCCCCCCACCCAGTTCTCCAGACCTTGCTTCCGGCTTGGCGGCAGACGGCAGCTCTCCCACCCCCGACAAAGGTCAGGCCACAGGCATGTAGTAGGGCGTGGTGACTCCTGGGTTGACAGCCAGTGCTGCAGGGTCCCACGGGCACTGCTTTGCATCGTGGGGAGTAGGGCCAGTGGTGGGGACCAGTCTGTGACCAGCCAGTCTCAACGTTCCATTCAAATCCTCTGCAGGGTGCCTGCCTCGGCCTGGGCACGTGGACACCTGGGGCTGGTTAATCCTTTGTCATGGGTGAGCTTCCTGTGCATTCTAGGATGTTTGGCAGCAGCCCTGGCCTCCACCCACTAATGCCAGGAGCATCACCAGATGGTCACCCACTCATGATAATCAAAACGTCTCAGACACTCTCGCATGTCTTATGGTGGAGGCAAAAATCACCCTCCGGTTGAGAACCACTAAGCTAGGACCAGTGGCATCTTCCCTCTTTGCCTTGCCCCCAAAATATTCTTGTGAGGTCCTGGAGCAGGAAAAAACATATTGTTAATTTAATGTTAGAACATGCACGTTAATGGGTGACACAGGCCCTGGCGTGACTCTGGGGTAGCACTTCCCCGCCTGGCCATCACACAAGGCCATCACTGTGCCAGCTCCTAGAGGCATTGAGTGTCCCTGATCCAGTCCAACCTTTACCTTTCATGGAGGAAGGAAATGTGGCCCAGAGAGGGTAAGCGACCAGCCTGAAGTCACACAGCGGAATTCCTTGTCTCATTCCCCACCCAGGACTCTTTCTACTGCCCCACAGCAAGCCTGGATCCAGCCAGCACCAGTCAGGAGGCATAAACTTTGGGGAGGGGGGCAAAAAGTTCTATCCCAACAGGAGAGACACAGGCAGAACCTCATTTTCCTGTTATAATGCTGTGAAAATGTGCAAAGCAAAGTGTTGTAAAAACTTTGTAAAAGTGTTGACCGGGGCCAGGGCAGTGGAATGAACAAAGCCTGTTCTCCCTGTGAGCCGGCTAATAAAAGGAAGAGCCCAAAATTGTTTGTTGCTATTATAAGGGTCATTTTCCCCCTATAAAAAGAGTAATTTTCATTTACAGGGACCCTGGGCAATTTTCCATCTAATTTGATGTTTTATAATGTCTGCAAAGCCACACAGCCTTAGTCAGCTGTGCGGCCGTAGACATTTTATTTTCACATTTTCAAGGTTATTGGTTCATCAGGAGCAAAGAAAAAATGCGACTGGATTTTCATGGGTCCTGGTGAGAAAGGGGTCAGCGGATGGTCTGAGAGACGGACTGGAAATGAACTTGCTACGAAGCCCTTAACCCCACGCATTTCTCTCCCCTAGAATGTAAGGCTGGAAAGGCTGGGGGGAGGGTCACTGCCCCGGGTGATGCGCCCACCCAATCCTCGTGCTGCCCAACCCAGAGCCCCACCCTGGGCCCCTGTCTCCAAGTCCGGAGCCCTGCTCCTGCCGGGCAGGCTACCCCGTGAAACCGCTTTTGTGGGTTTTCTCATTTAACCATCACAACAGCCCATGGGGCATGGGACTATTGTTATCCCCAGTTTACAGAGGGGAAAAGCTGGCTTGGAGGTGGGGAGCCCTATCTGAACCTAGTCGTTGGTGCTGAGGTCCAACCACCCTGTCTACAGTGGGGCAACACTCTTTCCCACCATCGTTGCACTGATCCACTCTGGTCCAGCTCATTACCTTGCGCCCCAGCGTCATTCTGTAAAACAGGCATGATGACTCTGTTTCCCTGGGAGGTTCTGAGGCTTCAGTGAGCGTTCGCTGGTGAAAAGCAGCTCTGAGAAGATGGCTGGGCTGAAGCCCAGACAGACGGGGTCGCTTCCTGCCTGAGAGCGAAATGGAGGAGGGGTTATGGGAGGAAGGAGGAGACAAGCAGAGGTGAGAAGAAGCAAGGTGATGGAAAATGAGAAAGACAAACGGAGAGGCACAGGCCGATGTGGAGAAGAAGCCCAGTTAGAGTAAACAAGACCTGGGCCTTGCTCTGCGCCAGGCTGGGTGCTTCACACTTTTATAGCCGTTCCGTCCTCACACCAGGACAGTGGAGACTATGGTGTCTGTTTTAGAGATAAACCTCTACTGCAGAGGCTGTGTGTGGGCATCTCCCACACCCCGGAGGAGGCCGTGTCAGGGTTCCTAGCCCAGCCTAGGGAACAGGGTGGGCAATCAGATCCCCAGCTCCTGGGAAAATTCCATTTATTCCTAGGATCTCTCTTCTTCCAGGCCCATCTCTGTGCCAGAGAAGACAGACTCCGTAGATATTAAAGAGACTGTTTCAAATAAAAGTATTATTTTAGGTAACACCTCTTCTTATAGAAGTAGAGAATACCACAGATGAACTCAAGGAAAATTAAGATCACCTGAATCCTAACCCAAAGACATAGCTGCATACGTTTCTAGATATTTATATCAAACAGATCATTATGTATATTATACTTTGTAAGGTTTTTTTTGGTCAATAACTACGATGCACAGCTCCCCACAAGTTAATATTCTGGGCAGCATATCTAATGGCAGTAGGGTGCTTCATTGCATGGCTACAGCAAGACATTTTCTAACCATTCCCTTTCAGTTGGACACTTAGGTTGTTTTTAAAGTTTTGCAATGGTTTACAACGCAGAGCTGGACAGCCTTGTAACTAAGGTGCGTGTCCTTGTTTGCAAGAGCCTTTTAACTGCAGGCAGAATGACAGGGAGCCCAGATGGGCCTCAACTTCCAAGAAATCAGAACCCATCGCCACCTCCCGTGTGGAGCAAAGCCAGGATGCTGTGGCCATGAACCTCTCTCGGCCACGCACTGTATGTGGTCGAGGTGAAGTCTGGGTTTCCTTGCCGGTTAAGTGAAGTTGTTAATAACACTCCCTTCCCCTGGCTGAGTGAGGACTAAACTCAGTACCGGCACACCTTGGGGTCTCTTTCCAGATCTCCCTGAGAAAATGTAACCAACCAGCAGACCTCAAGGCAGAGAGTATCCAATCCCCTCGTGGGTAAGATGGGCAGGATGAAGAAGTGGCAGGAACTGATGGGGATAACACATGTGTGGCTTTTTACTGAATGTATTTATACTTTAAAAAAAAAGGTAAAGTGAAAGCCGAAATCTGAGCTCCTGGCTATTGAATGTTAGGAAACCCGTGTGTTTTAAGGGCACCAGTACTTGTTTTAATGGGTGTGGTGAGACATGCAGATGCAGAAATAGCTCTCCTGAGGGAAGAAGTTTTTATTCTGGAGACGTGAGACACGCCATGCCATGCAGGGCCACTTGAAGGAGCGCCAGCGTGGGTCAGAAGGCAGGGAGAATGGGGGCGCCAAGAGCCTTTACTGAGGTTCTCACGAGAAGGAACAGGGAGGCGGAGTGAGCAGGATTGGGAGTGGCTGGTCTGAATCATTTCAGCAGGCTCAGGGTCAGGGCTGTCCCCGGCTGTCTGGTACCCGGCCTGGGGTGATGAGGAAGACAGCGAGGGATAATGGCCCTGAATGTGAGAAACAGATAGAGGAGGGGGTGTGCGTGTGAGCTCTGTGTTTGTGGATTTGAATTTAGAAAGTACACTTGTGAGTGAATTGTTTATTATCTATAGTAATTGGCTAGTCCTGGGAGGGGCAGTCCCTCCGGAGTCAGCAAGACCCCAGAGGTGAACGCATCAGAATACAGAAAATAGAAGATATGGTTAACACAGCCTGAGGCCCAGGGCAAAATAGAGCTCTGGAAGCAGTTGAGTTTAAACCCCAGCCCCATCTCTTACTAGTTATATGACTTTTAGCCAGTGACTTAGCATCCCTTGGCTGTACAATGAGGATTGCAGTGGCTGCCTCTAGTGGCATATTAAGTGGGACCAGCCGGGCATCCGCCTCGGGCACTGACCAATAAGGGCATGAAAACATCACTGTCATAAACCAGAAACCAGTGCCAGTTAGCGAAGGTCTCTGTGCAGGAGTCCGTACAGAGGTGGCAGAATGGGAACTTAAGCCCTGGCCCTGCTAAATTGGATGCTGCCTGGAGTGGAAAGAAACCCATGTCTCTGCCGGTGGATGAGCGTCCCCTGCTGAGTATTTCTGCACCAGGCTCCAGCCAACGGGAGGGACTGTGAGGGTGCAAATCCCAGCCAACTGAGATCCAGAAACAGAATGAGGTATTATGTAGCACTGCTTGCCCCCAAACGAGAGCTTTCTTTTATTATCTACATTTTAAACTTTTTAATATGCCTCCCAAGATGCTGTCTGGTTCAGAAAATCACCTATAATAAATGCACATAATAAATATCTTATTTTGAACAGAGAGAGGCATGCAATTTTTATTAATAGAAAATGTTTCTCTCCTCCCCCCACCAAATAAGCATCCAGCAAATGCCCGGTCAGCAGGCCAGGCTCAGCTTAGCCCCTCCTGCTCACAGGCTCTTTGGGGGGTAATGGAAATGTGTCTGCAAGACTCAGAGGGGCTTCCCTGGTGGCGCAGTGGTTGAGAGTCCGCCTGCCGATGCAGGGG
>NW_020172818.1:11853432-11869826 GCF_003031525.2 Neophocaena asiaeorientalis asiaeorientalis | reverse complement strand
CCACAGCGGTGAGAGGCCCGCGTACCGCAAAAAAAAAAGAAAAAAAAAATACTCTGAGACTCCGGCACCTGCTCCTTCCTGATCACCCCTTGGGGCCTGGCCATTTCCAATGCCCCCTCATGCTCTCCCCCAAGAGAGTCAGCAGACATAGAACCTCTGTAACTCCTTCTTTTCCCATTCTGTGACCCCTGGGCTCCTGGCCTCCCGTCTCCCTCCCTTGTTCATCAGACTCTTTACAAATCAGCTCCCAGGACAGGGAAATGAAGGCACCCTGGGGGTCCACCCCTGGGGGAAGAGGGGGGGAAATGCAAGTTGGGCACCCCTGGAGCATAATGTAGCAGCCGGAAGGGATGAACCCACTACTGTGTAGTGAGTACGCAGTAAAATCCAGGGCTGTGAAGGAAAGAGAGCAAGAGAGGGGAGGGAGGAAGGATGGAGGGAGAAAGAAAAAGAAAGGAAGGAGGAAGAAACTGTGACCCATGACCCAGTACATCTCACAAAAAATTAAAACTATATCCATGCAAATGACAAGGCATATTTTATAAGAACATGCAAATAAGACTACGTACACACGTGCACACATGTGCACACAGAAGGAGTTGGAAGTGGGGTATGAGGCTAAAAGGGAAAAACTTGATGAAAAGACTTTCCCAGCCAGATGAAGTGAGGTGTCAGGTATTGAAGATCTGACCACCTCGACATCTGCCCCTGAGGGCCAACAGGAAAGGAAAAGAACTCTAAACACTCACTTACTCACACACACCTACACATACACACACACACTCACACACACACTCACACTCTCATACATAAAGCACATCTGACTCTAAACTGCCTTCTTCAGCCACATAAATGAGCCACATGTCCTCCATGTCCTGCTCTGGCCATGCTGTTCCCTCTGCTAAAAAAAAAAAAAAAAGACTCTGAGACTCTGGCACCTGCTTCTTCCTGATCACCCCTTGGGGCCTGGCCATTTCCAACGCCCCCTCATGGTCTCCCCTAAGAGAGTCAGCAGACATAGAACCTCTGTACCTCCTTCTTTTCCCATTCTGTGACCCCTGGGCTCCTGGCCTCCCGTCTCCCTCCCTTGTTCATCAGACTCTTTACAAATCAGCTCCCAGGACAGGGAAATGAAGGCACCCTGGGGGTCCACCCCTGGGGGAAGAGGGGGGGAAATGCAAGTTGGGCACCCCTGGAGCATAATGTAGCAGCCGGAAGGGATGAACCCACTACTGTGTAGTGAGTACGCAGTAAAATCCAGGGCTGTGAAGGAAAGAGAGCAAGAGAGGGGAGGGAGGAAGGATGGAGGGAGAAAGAAAAAGAAAGGAAGGAGGAAGAAACTGTGACCCATGACCCAGTACATCTCACAAAAAATTAAAACTATATCCATGCAAATGACAAGGCATATTTTATAAGAACATGCAAATAAGACTACGTACACACGTGCACACATGTGCACACAGAAGGAGTTGGAAGTGGGGTATGAGGCTAAAAGGGAAAAACTTGATGAAAAGACTTTCCCAGCCAGATGAAGTGAGGTGTCAGGTATTGAAGATCTGACCACCTCGACATCTGCCCCTGAGGGCCAACAGGAAAGGAAAAGAACTCTAAACACTCACTTACTCACACACACCTACACATACACACACACACTCACACACACACTCACACTCTCATACATAAAGCACATCTGACTCTAAACTGCCTTCTTCAGCCACATAAATGAGCCACATGTCCTCCATGTCCTGCTCTGGCCATGCTGTTCCCTCTGCCTGGAATGCTCTTCCTACCCCTTCAGCCCCTCCTCTTGGCCTCACCCTTCAGCTCTCTGCTCCTGTGTCCCATCTTTGCCTGACCCTAACTTGGGCGGGGTGGGGGGCCTCACCCTTCCCAGAATGCCTCCCTCACACCCTCCTGTCCTCTGAGTGCAGTGAGGTCGGGCTCACCACCACCCCCTGCCATCCTAACCCCTGCAGACTCCCCTCTGCCCCCTCACCACAAAGCCTCAGCCCAAAGGGACACTGCAGCTAGCAAATCCAAAGGCCCCTCTCGGCCCACGTCCCTGCCGCGTCCCCTTTGGAGCCCACCCCTCTGGCTCTGCACCTTTGTGCAGAGCCCTCCTTCCATGTCCCCCAGCGATGGCCTCCCACCCCTGCTTCCAAATGTAGCCCGACTTCCCTGGGCCCACTTTGGTCTCTCTCCGCACAGTCCCTGGAGGGTCTCTCCACACCATAGCTTCACTGTTCCCTGATCCACTGGCCACGGGACACCATAGGCCCCTCCAACTCAATATACGTCCAGTAATAACCTCGCCCTCCCCCAAGCCCACTGCTCTGCCTGGCAACACCATTGGTGACAATAGAAACCTGGGTGTCATCTGTGACTTCTCCTTCAACCAGCCACAAGTGCTCACCCTCCTGTCCTGGAATCTGTCCTTGGTATTCTTGTCCCGGCTTCCCGCAGGATGGCGCCTGCTGTGCAGGTGGGGATGCCGAGATGCGGGGAGCAGGGGCCTGGCCCAGGGATCTCACAATTTGGAGGCAGGTGAGTCCAGGCACCGTGCAGCAGGAAGGACCCTAAGATGCTTCTCAAGATGGTTGGATGGACCATAAGGACAGCATTCACCTTGTCTGCTCCCAGGTTTTACCCCCAGGTACCAGACAGGGTCCTGGCAGGAAACAGACACTCTCAAACTGTGTAACTGAGAAGATGTTCATACAAACCCGACTCATAAAGGTGTAGACAGTGCAGAACCTGGGGACTAGTAGGGGGAGCTGCTAAGGCTCCTTGCCCTGAAGTGCAGGGGAGGTGTGAACACTGGACTGGACTTGAGGCAGAAGCATGGGCTGTGGGGGGTGGAGGGGGGCAGTGCTCCAGCAGAGGGATGCAGCTAGCCCACAGGAGCTGTGTTTTGTTTTGTTTTTAATTTATTTTATTTTTGGCTGTGTTGGGACTTCATTGCTACGTGCGGGCTTTCTCTAGTTGTGGCAAGCGGGGGCTACTCTTCGTTGCAGTGTGCGGGCTTCTCATTGTGGTGGCTTCTCTTGTTGCAGAGCACAGGCTCTAGGCGCTTGGGCTTCAGTAGTTGTGGCTCACGGGCTCTAGAGTGCAGGCTCAGTAGTAGTGGCACAAGGGCTTAGTTGCTCCGCCGCATGTGGGACCTCCCCGGACCAGGGATTGAACCTGTGTCCCCTGCATTGGCAGGAGGATTCTTAACCACTGCACCACCAGGGAAGCCCTGCAGCTATGTTTTAATTTACATTTTATTATTACGTAGGTACAGTAAAGCCAACAGATCAAGAGAGAAAAGAGTTTTGCTATACTCAGAGATTCCAAAACAAGGGGACATGCCACAGCATGGCGGGCCACACGGGGAAGCACCAGGGTTGCTCGGGAGGTAGAGGGAGTGGGGAAACTGGGAAGCAGCCTTTCTTGAGGTTTCCAACGGAAGGAACAGGTGAAGCAGGACGAGATGACTTGGGCTGCTTTGAATGATTACATCAGGCTCTGGCAGAGTGGCTATCCCCAGTCGTCTGGTACCTGAGGATTAGGACAGGTGGATAGTGGCCCAGAGTGTGTGAACCCCATAAAGGAGGTGGTTGGAGGGTGTGGGCTCTGGGTTGCTTGGTTTGCATTGGGAAGCGCACTTGTGAGTGAACTGATTATTATCTCTAGGAAATGGCTAGCCCAGTCCTCCAGGGTGAGCAAAGCATCAGAGTAGAGAAATAAAAGACATGGTTAATGCACAGCACAGAGAAGGAGCCAGGGGCACGGATGCCCACCCCTCCCTCTCCTCCTGACCTGGCATCACCTGCTGACCAAATCCAGCAGGAGGGCAGAGGGGGGCCAGTCGACACAGTCAGCCTCCTGGCCCCAGAGCAGGGAGCCGTGCAGCTCTGTGCGAGAAGTGGACCATCCTCAGTGGCCACTAAACTGAGCTCGTGGGCAGTGACTGGGTCGATGCAATCAGGCTGATGAGGCCTGAGGGATTGCACTGGAGGAAGCTTCTCCTGAGCTGGGTTTTGAGGGATGAATAGGCATTTTCCAGGGAGCACTAGAATAATTGAAGAAAGCCATGGAGATGAGCACAATGTGTTTCCAAGCAGCATCCTTTGCAATATTGCCGGTTTGTGAACTTTCCGGGGAGGATGATGGCTGGGGTGAACTGGAGGATCAGGGAATGTCTCTACCTTAAGTCATTTCATTCTCTCCGGACCTATCTGCAAAGCCATGGTTCATGGGTGTCAAGTACTTCCAACAGGAACTGCTACAGAGTCAAGGCTCAGCAGTTCTGTCATCACCACTGTGATTGTGTTGAAGACGAGGTGTGATAATATCACGGAGCCTACCTCCCAGGGGTCTGAGGAGGATCAGGTAAGATGATGCCTAAGGAAGTTCTTCAGAAATCAAAGGACCAACCAAACCCACCTCATGAGCAGTAAGTAGTCTGCTGTCTGGCTGGGGGAACAGGACAAGGGGTCAGGTCCATGGGTTCCAGTGCCCCGGGGCAGGGGTGCTAGCTGACCCGTTTGGACCTCACTAACCTCATCCATCAAATCATCCAGTGGGACGAGGGAGGATGCCAGGGTCCGTTTCCCATCTGTGGTCAGCCTTGACTCCAAGCCCACCCTCCACACTCCGTTTTCTGGAAAAGGGAGAAATAGCCTCTGGGGGCCAAAGAATACAATACCCTTGGATGCCCGTGGCTGTGTGAGATGGTCTGAAAGGGCTTTACCGCTACACAGAGCGGCCGCCAAAGTCAGACGGAAACCCTTCCCAGGAAATTCTTAGTTCTGCCTGTGAGCAGCCCATCTCGTGGAATTAATTTTAGCCTATATGATGCTAGAGCCGTGCAAACAGAGACATATAAAATAGCCCCCCCAGCCCTGGCGTGGCAGTAAGTACTGAACTGTGCTGAATTTATGCATGTGGTGCATCCGCCCCTCTGCAAAAATCATAAGAGCCATCCCGAGTGGGAGCTGGAACGTTAGGAGGCTCCTGGTGCCACTGGGCCCCACTAAGGGAGCTCATGCCTCTTCCCAAGCTCGTTCCATCTCTCTGCTTGGATTGTGGATTTCCGGGCTCAGGCTCCAGCCTTTGTGGAGCAGACAGCCAAGGCGAAGGTGGTCTGCAAGGGCTGTGGAAGCATAAGCGGAACCATCTCCTAGGCTCCAAGCAAGCCCACTGTAGAAGGGATGCTTGGGAGGGTGTTTGCACCCTGGGGTCACTGGACTGTAGCCTGCAAAGCTGGAAAGAGGTTTTGAGATCATCTACTTCAATCTGGTAATTTCAGAGGTTTTCAGTGCCTCAGTCAAGGTCATACAACAAGTTAATGGAAAGACCTGGCCTTTGGCATCATGGTGGAGGAGACCGGCTCAAGGATTTGGAGTCAGAGAGTTCTGGGTTCAAACAATTCCTTATTTTCTGACTTCAAGCAAGTTGTTTCAACTCTATGCTTTGGTTTGCTTGTTTTTAAAATAAATGATAGCAGCATTGTATAGTGGGAGTTCTGGGAGAATTAACTGAGAGGGTGTGTGTTCATTACAACCTCGATACCTGGCTGATGGTAAGCACCTAGGAAATGGCAGCTAACTTGAGGACATGTGACCAGGGCTCGAACCCTTGTCCCCTGCATTGGCTGGCAGATTCTCAACCACTGCACCACCAGGGAAGCCCCTATTATATATATATTTAATATCTATTAAATACATATGTATATAATATAATATCAACTATGTAAAATTAAACATAAGCTTGAAAAAAACAAGTACTGGAATATTAGCAGTGATTGCCCTTCTGTGACATTTTCTCATTTTTCTATATTTTCCAAAATTTTTGAGTGTATATTACTTTCAAGAATTAAAAAAAACAAGGACAAGGTTTATTTTAAATTTTTATTCAACATTATTGATTTTCCAAGGACTCCCTTGTATCAGGGTTTAGATCCATCATGCGGAGGAAATGGAGAGCAGAGAATGGAAAAGAAGGAAAAATTTGACATTCTTCAACAGATCTGTTACCTATAAACCCTCAATTGAAAATTGTTACCACTGTGAAGCTTTGCAAAGAAAGATTCCTGGGCCAAGCAAAGTCTATTCAGAAGTTTGTTTTGCTTTTTATAAAGTTTATTTTCAACTTATTAAAGTTAAATATCCTAACACCTAATCTTTTCTTTAATATTCTGTAAACCATATTAGTTAGAGAAGGCTAGGTAACAATTAGTCCCAATATGGAGCAGCCCAACACAAAACAAGTGTATTTTTTGCCTATGTAACATGGCAGTGCTGAGACAGCACAAGTGAGGAATGCCCCATAGTCCATGAGGTCATGCAGGGACCCAGGCTGACCAAGGCTTTTTTTTTTCTGACCAAGGCTTTGACTTTCCAACCAGTGGCTTGAAAATTTGCCTTGGTCATCTCCATTCCAGCCATGGGTGAAGATGGGAAGAAATAAAGGCCCATGAGAGGTTTTCATGGGCCAAGACTGGAAATGGCCCACATCGCTTCTGGTCGATTCCATTTGGCTAGAACTCAGTCATTTGGCCACAACTAACTGTAAAGGACTGGGAAAAAGTAACATCCACCAAGGAAGAAGAGAAGCAGATCTTGTTAAGCCACCAGAACTTTCTATCAGAGTTTACAAGGCCTTTTTATGACCAGCAAACAATCACTCACAAGAGATACAAAAATAATACTTGGTCCTATTAACCACATTAAATAATTAAACTTCTTCAAAAATTTGAATTACGCTTGTAAATTGTGTATACCTGATTTGCTTTTAAGTATTTCAGTGGTCTGGCAAACTCTCCCAATACTGAAATAATTCTTATAAATCAAATAAACTTATAAAAACAGTGGTTTAATAATTTTATATACATACACACACACATGCCTTATAAGATTTCCACTTAAAATCACAAGTATAAGTCAAATACTGCACATTTCAGTGGAGCTAAAAGACTATCCCTCTAAAACACTAAATTCTCGTAATACCAAATTTACATAGACTCCTTAATACGAAAAAAATTTTTGATGGGTTTTAATTTTTTTAAATAAATTGACAGGGCTTCCCTGGTGGCGCAATGGTTGAGAGTCCACCTGCCGATGCAGGGGACACGGGTTCATGCCCCGGTCCAGGAGGCTCCCACATGCCGCAGAGCGGCTGGGCCCATGAGCCATGGCAGCTGAGCCTGCGTGTCTGGAGCCTGTGCTCCGCAACGGGAGAGGCCACAACAGTGAGAGGCCCGCGTACCGCAAAAAAAAAATTAAAATAAAAAAAATAATAAATGGACAGAATCCTGCAATTTGTTTGTTATGTATGGTACTCTTTCCTGGGAACACTTTGCACCTAGCCCACTGGGTAATGCCAGGATTTGAGTGTGGTTATTGACTTAGAAACAACAAGGGGCAGTTGCAGGAGGTCTTCAGAAGGATCAGCGGTCCTGGATTAGCAGCTAGGAAATTTTCCACAGGAAATCTCACTGGAGTTTCAGGCAATAGGAGGCTAATCTCCTCAGATAGAGAAGGAAAGGCTGCTTCTACTCCTGTCAAAAGAGGCATGGCAAAGTTTAGGAGTTCAAGGCTGTCATTGGAATCTGCCTATATGTCCATAATCCAATTCTTGAGGGCCCACTTTTCCCCAATTAATGCCATAAAGTTAACATAAAATAATAAAAATAAAAACATACATTCATGAATGTTTATAACAGCTTTACTCATAATAGCTAAAACTGGAAATGCTGGTAGCATTTCTACTGCTGTAAAATTCTAAAAGACCTTGTAGGTCTCCCATGTATGTCTTAGGGATTCACTCCATTAGACAAGAAGATTCTCTACAGATTCTTCCTAGATAATCTCATATCTATTTTTGGCTCTTTTGAAATGGCTGAGGGAATCTAATAGTCACACCTTGAATCTCTTCAAAGAGCCTTTTGTGTAACTGAATATTCGGACATTTTCATCTTTCTGAGGTATTAGCAAAAGGTTGTTAAAGCAAACTTTCCTGACAGTGAATATCTTAACTATAGTGTCTTCTACAATCTGAATAGGCTGAGAATTTTCTGAGTTATAAAGTCCTGTTTCCCTTTAGTTTAACATTCTTCCCTTAATTTATCTCTTTCCTCTCACATTGTGCTCTAAGCCACAAGAAGAAACTGGGTCAGAGCATTAGCTCTTTTTTTTTTTACATTTGGTAGTGTATATATGTCCATGCCTCTCTCTCGCTTTGTCACAGCTCACCCTTCCCCCTCCCCATATCCTCAAGTCCATTCTCTAGTAGGTCTGTGTCTTTATTCCTGTCTTACCCCTAGGTTCTTCATGACATTCTTTTTTTCTTAAATTCCATATATATGTTTTCGCATATGGTACTAGACTTTCTCTTTCTGACTTACTTCACTCTGTATGACAGACTCTAGGTCCATCCACCTCATTACAAATAGCTCAATTTCGTTTCTTTTTATGGCTGAGTAATATTCCATTGTGTATATGTGCCACATTTTTTTTTTTTAAACATCTTTATTGGGTCAGAGCATTAGCTCTTTGATTAGAAATCTCCTCAGCTATATGTCCAATTTCATAGTTCACAAGTTCTGCTTTTCCACATAACTGTAGGTCCCAGATCCACTAAGTCTTCTGCTACTATAAGGATCCCTTTATTCCAGTTTCCAGTAACATGTTCCTCATTTCCTCCTGAGCCTTCACTAACAGGACCTTTCACATCCATATTTCCACTACTGGCCTATTTATGAAGATTTAGATATTCTCTAAGACAATATAGGTTGTTCTCTGCCATGCTCCTCACTTCTTTTTGAGCCTTCACCAGCTAAGTCATTAACAGCCATTTCTACTAAAGATATGTTCAAGGCAAGTTAGACATTTTCTATGATACTCCTCAAAATCTTCTAAACTCTGCCCATTGTTCAATTTCAAAGCCACTTCCACATTTCAAAGTATTTGTTACAGCAGCACACCACTTGTGGTACCAAATCTGTATTAGTATCCTATTGCTACTATAGACAAATACATTCTTAGTGACTTAAACTACACAAATCTATTATCTTATAGTTCTGGAGGTCAGAAGTTCAAAATGGAACTCACTGGGCTAAAATCAAGATGTTGTCTGGAGTGCATTCCCTTCTGCAGGTTCTAGGAGAGAATCCTTGCCTGGCCTTTTCCATCTTCTAGAGACTGTCCACATTTCTTGTCTCAGGGCCCCATCCTTCCATCTTCAAAGTCAGTAACATTGGGTGTTGTCTTTCTCAAGCTGCCATCTCTCTGATTCTACTACATCTATCTTCCTTTTCCACTTTTAAGAATCCTTGTGATTCCATTGAACCCACCCAGATAATCCAAGGTAATCTCCAATTTTTAGGTCAGCTGATTGACAACCTTACTTCCATCTGCAACTTTAATTCCCCTTTGCCGTGTAACATAACATATTCAGAGGTTCTTGCACTTAGGAAATGAAAATCTTTAGAGGGCCATTATTCAATCTAGCCTGGAGAGAATTTCCATGAAGTGGCACAGTAAAGGATAACCCAGATGGAGTCCAGTGGTCACCTTGGGTTGATTGGGATAAGAGTCCAGGGAGGTGGGCTTCTCTGGTGGCACAGTGGTTGAGAGTCCGCCTGCCGATGCAGGGGACACGGGTTCGTGCCCCGGTCCGGGAAGATCCCCCATGCTGCGGAGCGGCTGGGCCCGTGAGCCGTGGCCGCTGAGCCTGCGCGTCCGGAGCCTGTGCTCCGCAATGGGAGAGGCCACAACAGTGAGAGGCCCGTGTACCAAAAAAAAAAAAAAAAAAAAAAAGGAATAAATAGATAGCCTAAATAGTCCTCTATCTATTAGAGAAATTGAATTTGTAGTGAAAAATCTTCCCGTAAAGAAACTCCATGCCCAGGGTCTTCACTGGTGAATTCTACCAAATGTGTAAGAAATAAATAACACTAATTTTATACAAACTTCCAGAAAATTGAATAGGAGAGAATATTGCCCAGCCCATTCTCTGCAGCCAGCATGACCCTGATACCAAAACTAAACAGACGTTGCAAGAAAAGAAAACCAAAGACTAATATCCCTCATAAACATAATTGCAAAGAAAACATCAAATTTTAGGCTCCAATAGTATATAAAAATGATAATACATCATGACTGGTAGGATTTATCTCAGGAATACAAGGTTAGTTTAACATTTTCAAAGGATCAATGTAATTCACATTAACAGACTAATAAAAAAACACATGACATTATCATAAATGCAAAAAACACATTTTATAAATCCAATATCCATTTCTGATTTTTAAAAATCTTATTAAACTCAAAATATGAGAACTTCCTCAATCTGATAATGGACATCTAGGAAAATCTACAACTAATATCGTAATTAATGGGGAAAGAGCCAGTGGTTTTCTCCTGAGATCAAGAACAAGACAAGGATGTTTGGTTTTACCTTTTCTATTCAACATTTTACTAAAGATGTAAATCAGTAACAATAAGGCAAGTAAAGGAAATAAAAGATATCCAGATGGGAAAGGAAGAAGTAAAACTGTCTTGATTCATAGATCATATGATCCTTTCTGCAGAATATCTGATGGAATGGAAAAAAAACTTTTTAAGCTAGTGGAACTAATAAGTGAGTTTATCAAATTTGCAGGATATAAGATCAATATACAAAATTCCATTGTGTCTCTAAATATTAGTTTTTAACAATCAGAAATTGAAATTAAAATACCATTTAGAATAGCATTAAAAGTATAAATAGTAACGCAGAATGGACTGTCAGAAGTGTTCAAGACTATATATATTGAAAACTACAAACATTGCTGAGAGAAATTAAACAAAATCTACACAAATAGATAGACTGTGTTCATTGATCAATAGACTGTGTTCATGGATCGGAAAACTCTATATCATTAGATGTCAGTTCTCCTCAAATTGATCTATAGATTCAACCCTTTCCAAATTTATTCCCAGCGGGTTCTTCTGTAGAAACTGACCAACCAATTCTAAAATTCATGTACAAAAGACATAAAATAGCCAAAATAAATTTGAAAGAGTAAAGTTGGAGGACTTAACACTACTTGACCACAAAACATTATAAATCTACACTAATCATGACATTCATTACTGGTGTAAAGATGGGCAAATAAACCAATGGAACAGAATAGAGAGTCCATATACAGAGACATTCATATAATGGTCAGTTGATTTTCAACAAAGGTACAAAGCCATTTAATTGAAACAAAGATAGTCTTTTCAACAATGAGTGCTAGAACAATTGGATACCTTATGCAACAAAATGAACTTTGATCTCTACCTTGTACCACATACAATAGTTAACCAAAATAAATCACAGACCTGAGTTTAATACCTAAAGCCATAAATCATCTAAAAGAAAAACACTTAAGAAAATTTTTGTGACCATGGGTAAGGCTATGTTTTAGATGTGACACCAAAAGCACAATCCATAAGAGAAAATAAATGATACACTGGACTTCGTCAAAATTTAAAACTTAGGCTCTTCAAATGACACTGTTGAGAATAAAAAGACAAACCACAGACAGGAAAAAATATCTTAGCAAGTATGTCTCTAATAAAGGACTTTCATCCCGGACATATAAAGAGCTCTAAAGACTCAATGATGAGAAAACAAACAACCCAATTTTTTAAACGGTCAAATGTTGAACATACACTTCACTCAGGAAGCTATCTGGACGGCAAATAAACACATGAAAAGATGCTCAACACTCTCATAGTCATATGAACTGCAAATTAAACCACAATGAGATATTGAAATGAAGCAGGATCCTATCGTCCTTTGCCCCTTCATGTCCTCCACCTGCCTTTTGTCTGTAGAAAAACTTTAGTCAAAGAATAAGTTTAATCAGAGAAGTGAGAAAATGCAGAAGCAAAGGATAACCGTCAAACAAGACCAAATCATAATAGTCCAGTCATTAAACAAAGTCAAGGACCTTCAGTTCCTCTTCAAGGGCTACAGATGATATTCTGAGCCATATCCTGTGAGCTGTTCTGTAGATACTGAAACCCCTACCAGGTGGAAGAAGTTAACTACAAGATGACCAGACTGTAGCCATGACATAAGCTGTCGCAATTCCGAGAGCTGGCCTCAAAAAAATGGGAACAAACCAGCCCCGGAACTGAAGATTTACTGTAGCTAAAACAGTCAAGATGACGCTGATCAGACCACCGCGTGACCAGTTTCCGGATG
Organism: Neophocaena asiaeorientalis asiaeorientalis; assembly: GCF_003031525.2. Lineage (NCBI taxonomy): Eukaryota > Metazoa > Chordata > Mammalia > Artiodactyla > Phocoenidae > Neophocaena > Neophocaena asiaeorientalis. The sequence continues at coordinate 11,857,604 of NW_020172818.1, read as the reverse complement.
ACTGTCGGAGCTGACTGTGCTGTTTCTGCACGTAGCCCCCTCCCTCCACCTATACACCCCTGACACTCCCCTTTAAAAGCTCTTGCCCACTGGTTGTCAGTGGGGGAGCTGGCCTTTGGACACGAGTCCACCCTCCCCCGGATGCTGGCCTCCACAATAAAGCAAACTTTCTTTTCCACCAACATTGTCTCTGTAGTATTGGCTTTAGAGCGGCAAGCAGCTGGACCTCACTTTCGGTAACAATACCAAGACATACCTATCAAAGTGTCTAAAATTTTCAAGGTTGGGAATAGCAACTTTTGGCTAGGAGCTAGAACATTTGTACACTACTAGTGAGAAAGTAAAATGGTGCAATTACTTTGGAAATCAGTTTAGCAGTTTTTCAGAAAAGTTAAACATAAACCTGCCATATGATCCAGTCATTCCACTCTTAGATATTTACCCAGCATAAAGGAAAATATGCATCTGTGTGAAGACTTAGATATAAATGTTTAGAGCAGCTTTATTTTTAATAGTCAAAAAATTGGAACAATCCAAAAGTCCATCGGCAGGTAAAAGCACAACCAAATTGTGGTCTGTCCATGCAGTGAGATATACTCGGCAATTAAAAGGAATGAACTGAGGCTTCACTGGTGGCGCAGTGGTTGGGAGTCCGCCTGCCGATGCAGGGGACACGGGTTCGTGCCCTGGTCCGGGAGGATCCCGCATGCCGCGGAGCAGCTGGGCCCGTGGGCCGTGGCCGCTGAGCCTGTGCGTCCGGAGCCTGTGCTCCGCAACGGGAGAGGCCATGGCGGTGAGAGGCCCGTGTACCACAAAAAAAAAAAAAAAAAAAAAGGAATGAACTCTTAATTAACACGACCACAGTGATGAATCTCAAAATAATTTTGGTGAGTGAAAGAAGCCAAAGTGTGATTTCATTTCTATAAAACTTCAGAAAATGCAGAGTAATCTGTAGTAACAGAGAGGAGATCAGTGGTTGCCAACCATCAGTGGGGATGGGGCAAATAAAAGGAACAGAGGAGTCGCAAAGGGGCACAAGGACATTTGGGGGAGCTGGATCACTATCTGGTTCGTGGTGGTGGTTTCACGAGTATGTACATCTGTCAAAACTTCTCAAATTGTACACTTTATGTGCAGTTTATAGTGTGTAAATTATACTCCATAAAGCTGTTTACAAAAAATCTTATCTCAGGGAGCTTCACCTGTGGGCGGAAAGAAAGTGAAAATTGAGGGAATCGCTCCAAATCCAAATATATTGACTCATCACCACCTGACCCATTCTATGATTATGTGTTTATGTGCTTTTCCCCTTTTCCTCCCACTGAAATGTAAGCTCCCAGAGGTCAGAGACTTAGTTCATTTTCACCAATGACTTGTAACACGATGAGGGAAAGTTCCTCCTCTTGGAACTGAGTTCCTTGCTGGGAGACTGGCATGATGGGCCTGCTCGGGGTGAAGGAGGCTCTGCGAAGCCCAGGCGAGAGCAGGGACCAGAGCTTCTGAGATCTAGGGAAGCTGACATGTGATGAGGTGGGGGCAGGTGGTGGGTAGCCAGAGGGTGGGATGTGCCACTTAACTTCACCCCATAACCCTCTCACCCCATAACACCCCGAGCTGTGGGTATCGGGGTGTCGTGGGAGAATGAGAAAGGATGAGGATGGAGGAGCTGGGCCCTGAGAATGTAAAACCAGGGCTTAACAGACTCCCTGGGGAGATTTGGGGTGCCCTCAGGCAGTGGAATAAAGGTTCAAGGCAATCCTACCTGGATCTCAAGCGCTGGGGAGGCACCAAGGGCTCCCTGAGTTACAGGCATGGGAGTGAGTCCCAGCATGACTGAAAGTCTTGGCAGGGTCTCAAGGCTGCAAGTCGGGGCTCTTGCTCTTTTCTCCCCTCTGCTGCTTTCTCTCGAAAGCTCTGTGCCCCTGAGAGAGAAATCATTGTATTCTTTTCTTCATGGTGAAGCATAAACATGGGAGAGAAAAAGTACAGAGCAACAGCAAACCCTCCTCCTTCCAATTAGCTGCTGAGACAGAGGCTGGCTTCTCCAGGGGCTGCGTGAGTGCCCCTGGCCATGTGGCCTCCTGGAATCCCGGCGTGAATAGCTCCAGAGCATGGGGCCAGTCCTCTGGGTGGTGACTAAAGGAGGCTGGGGGAGAACCGGCCAAATAACCAGGGCATTCACATGAGGAGCTTTGTTTGCTGTTTCAGTGCAAATCAGCAATTAGCAGGGGCTGGCACTGGGCCACCTCCCTTGCCAGGCCAAGTGGCAGCACATGTCGTTTTGTTCTTGGCTGGGGACCCGCAGGCTGGGTGGCAGGGAGCAGGGACCTAGCAGACTGCTCCCACTCCTGTGGCACGGTGCCCAGGGACCCCCCAGCAGGCTGCCTTTATCGACGGACTGGGAGGAAACATGACACACAGCTAGATGGGGCTCTGGGGGCCTTGGTTCCCCCATTACCCTCAGCAGAAGGAAACAGTCTAAGAGAATAAGTGATTTGCATAAGGTCACCCAGCCAGGGAGGCATGGAGCTGGGCTCTAAGCTCTCCTGCTTCCTAATTCAAAGCGGATGGCTTGAACCAGAGGTTCTCAAACTTGTGTAGGCATCAACACGCCCTAGAGCCTTGTGGAAACTGAGTTTGGGGCCCTACCCCAGAGTTTCTGATTCATTTGCATTTCTAACAAGTTCGTTGATGACGCTGATGTTTGTGGTCCTGAGAACCACTACCCTAAAACATTTCTTATAAGATAATGAAAGAGAACATTTTCTTCCCTTATTCACACTCAAAATAATCGTGGGATATAGGCAAAGACTAGCAGAAAAAATGAGGGGGCTAGACAAATTATGGGCATCAGAAAGCAAAAGAAAGAGTAATTGCATCATCTGAATCCCTGTCTCTTTTGCTGGTGATCCCTTTGAGATAGGTGCAAAGGATCCAACGTCACAGGAGACCCAAAGATGACTCTGAAGCCCAGGGGATACACACCTCCCATTACAGGACTGTCCAGACTTGGTACACGTAAGCTTCCAACCCACACCCCACCCCCCAGTGCCTGAAAAATGTTCCACGTGAGCCATGAACACTGGTTTTATTGGAGGCAGTGGCTCAGATCTATGGGTACCAGATATAGCAAATAAAAATACGAGACGACCAGTTAGATTTGAACTTCAGATAAACAACAAATAATTACGTAGCCTAAGTATGTCCCAAGTATTGCATGGGACACACTCAGACTAGAAAATTTGATCTGGCAAACCTACTCAGCCCCTGCTCGTGCCCAACCCTACCCCAGCCCCCTGTGTGCTGACCTGCATCTGACCCATGGACTAGACTACCCTTCCCTCTCAGAGATGCTGGAGATTAAATTATTTCATCCATCAAAGTGCTTAAAACCACGTCTGGCTCAATGAACGGTAGCTCTCAGTCCCCTGGCTGTACCATGTTGTACCAACACTTTATCACTTTTCACGCTCACCATCACCTTGCAAGATGACCGTAATTCCATTTTACAGGTGAGGAAATCAAGGCTGGTAGTAAGAGATGGAGGCGGGTTTAGTTTTAATTTTTTAGTAAAAGTTGTTAAAGGTGTGTAACATGATAATTTGCCAACCGTATACATAGCGAAGTGATTACCACAGTCCAGCTACTTAATATATTAAGTTGACTAAGCTCATTAACTTATCTTCTCCTTTTTGTGTGTGTGATGGGAGCCCCTGAAATCCACTCTCTTAGTAAATTTCCCGCATTGGAGACAGTATTATTAACTACAGTCATCTTGCTTTACATTAGTTCTCTTAAACGTTTCCCTGTCTCACTCCGAAAGACACTCTCCCGCTTTAGTACCCAACCCCACACCCCTGCACGCTGCCACTGTCATGAAGCATATGTGACAGACCAGGAGGACTGAGGTTCTGGAAGCCATGTCATTGTCCCCCTGGCTTGGCACCGGTGTGGGGGGTTCAGCTCAGCCACGTGCTTTGGGGCTCCCTGAAGTGGAGTCTTGGCATTGGCTTATTTGATGCTGAGATCTTCGTTTTTCACGTGAGGGAATAACTCAGAGAAGTGGTAGATATTACAGGGAAAAGACCACAGACTTTATTTTTTTAATGGAATATAATTTTTAATTTTAAAAAATTGTACACAATTTTTTTTTTTTTTTTTTTTTTTTTCAG
>NW_020172818.1:11849147-11853312 GCF_003031525.2 Neophocaena asiaeorientalis asiaeorientalis | reverse complement strand
TTTTTTTTTTTTTTTTTTTTTTTTTTTTTTTTTTGCAGTACGTGGGCCTCTCACTGTTGTGGCCTCTCCCGTTGTGCAGCACAGGCTCCGGACGCTCAGGCTCAGCGGCCATGGCTCACGGGCCCAGCCGCTCCGCGGCATGTGGGATCTTCCCGGACCGGGGCACGAACCCGTGTCCCCTGCACCGGCAGGTGGACTCTCAACCACTGCGCCACCAGGGAAGCCCTGTACACAATTTTAAAAGGCTACTTTCCATTTGCAGTTATTGTAAAATATTGGCTCTATTCCCCGTGTTGTACAGTGTATCCTTGAGCCGATCTTACACCCAATAGTCTTTACCTCCCACTCCTCCACGCGCAAATTGCCCCCCTCCCCTAACTGGTAATCACTAGTTTGTTCTCGTATTTGTGAGTTTGCTTCTTTTTTGTTCTATTCACTAGTTTGTTGTATTTTTTAGATTCCACCTATAAGTGATATCATACAGTATTTGTAAAAAAACCACAGGCTTTAGAGTCAGACAGACCTGGCCCTTGGCTGGATCACCCACCAGCTGTGTGACCTGGGGAGAGTGGCTTAACCTCTCTGAATCTGTTTGTTAATCTGAAAAATGAAATTAATTGTGCCTACTGTTTCCACTCCCCTGGGCTGCTGGAAGACTGAAATGAAATAATAGGTGAAATCACTTTGCAGATTGCAAGGGGCTGTGATGGGAATGCCAGGGTTTCTGGTGAGTCCTGAGATCTCAGGGGATGGGTCCCTGAGGAGTCTGGCTCTGACGTATTGCCAAGCCTGAAAGCAACTGAGGTTTTCCAGGTGTCGCAGCGGTGCCACCAACCAAGGAGGGCAGAGTCCCTCCCCGAAATGACTCAGAATGCATGTTCTAGCCATTGTTCAAAAAATGTTGCAAATGGATCCTTTTTAATTTCTTTGAATGAATTCATGTTGTCTGAGATGCTCATTACTGGGGTGACCAACACTGAGGGGCTTCCTGGACACTGGCCTTTCAGTTTCAAAACCAGGGCAGTTCCAGGAAACCCAGGCCAAGCTGATCTCCCTAGTTGTCGTTATTTTTACCGTTATCATTAAACCCCTTAAATTTACTCATTATATCTTCCTCTATATCGCTTAGCCCATACCATCATTTCTTATTACTAGAAATTCTCATCATTTATAAGCACTTCATGGTTTCCGGGGTGGCTTTACAGCCGTACTTATTTAGATCCTCACATCGTTTCCCTGAGACACACATTTCAGTTCCTGGTTTCTCTGGGGAACTGATGGAAAATACTATCTCTTCCCCCCACTCCCTTGTAGCTGCCCTTGAGGGATCCAAGGTATCTCTGTCCTCCCAGCTTCTGGAGGTGGTCAGATCTCCAAGCTGTTCCTGGAAAAACAGAGCAATTAGTCCCAGGAACGAATGACAATCACAGACAGAAAATCTCTTGGGGAAACAGAAACAGGTGGGCACCTTGTTCTCCTTCACGACGAGGGCCTGTTGGAGGCAAAACTGTGACTCTTTCGCCCAACCAAATCCCTGGCCCAGGCCCAGCTTTCCACAGTGGGGTCCACCCAGGGCACCCATCTGCAGCCAGAGATGCAGAATCAGCTTGTTCAAGCTGAACGCGGACCCTACCGCAACTTCACTTGATTTAAGTGATTAAAAGCATGAAGATGACAAACTTTCAACATTCCAAGCCACAGTGGGCCCCGTTGCTTTGTTTTGCTCATTAGTTCATTCCAGACATTGGGTTTTTGAGGAATTACTATGTCCTCAGTGCACCAAGAGGAGCCACAGAGGTTGGAAGGTGAGGTTGAGAAGTTGTCTACTCCTGGAACTGGTCCTTCAGTGATAATTCCTAAGAAGGGCTTTGGAGCCAGTGAGAGCTGAGTCATACCTTGGCCTCTGCCTCACAACAAGGCTGGACATTAGGCAAGTCTCGGAGCCTTTTCCTGCACTGTGACATGGACCTCGGGACTGTCTGACTTACAGAACCATTGTGAAGTTGAGAAGGAAGTTATCACACAAAAGAGGTACCAAGTAAAACTCCAGGCACACAGGCGGTTCAGAAATGGTCCACAGCTTGTGATCATGGGGAGACTGGTATAACCATGGAAATGTCTGCATTCCCATATAAACAATGATTGGAAGCAAAATACAAAGTCAAATATTTGCAGTGTGGCTGTTGGATGGAATAAACAGTTAAGAAGTGATTTTAAAATTATTTTAATATTCCTTGTAGCCCCTTTTGACCTGTTGAGACCTTCAGGAACTTCTGATAATATCAATAATAAGGACAACAAAACAGTAACCCACATCAGTGGAGGGCTTACCAGTAATAGTAGGAGCGACAATTTTATCGTTGTATCAAAGTATTATTAATATTATATTTTAATATATTATTTTAATTATTAATATTATAATGAACACTCGCATTATTAATATTACAATATCATTATAATTAGCATTCTAATATATGATTATACATAATATTATTATAATTCCTATTATAATGTTATTAATATTCTATCAATAACCCCCACTGATGGAGCGCTTAGTGTATGACAGACACTCTTCAAAGCATAGTGCATTTACTACCCACCTCCCTTAATCCACACAGGGGAAACAAAGAAAATATAAGAAACAGATAATATTTTTGACCCTACGTTTAAGATGAGAGGTTAAGGCATAGAGACATGAAACACCTTGCCTGAGTGCACACCAGTGAAGGTGGGGTTTGAGCCCAGGCAGTCTGCTTCTGTCCTCTGCATTCTGAACCATCAGGGTCTGGGTCCTGGACCTCAGGCCTGGAGGTACTGCTGATCAGCCCCTCATGTGTCCAATGCAGCAGTCAGGCTTTCATTACAGGGATAAGTTTCATTACTGACAGAAAGCGTCAGTGTAGGTTTATGGTTTCTACAACAGAAAGTTTAATTAACATAAAATGATAAGCAGATGTGATTTTCATTTGATTTAATGCCTCCGGTCACCAACCTTCTTCAGTCTCACCCTTCTCGCCAGATCTAATTGACCCTGTATAGAGAAGCAGTAGATAGTAATTGAGTAGACAGAAGAACAACTCTTTTTTTGTTTGTTTGTTTTTTTGCGGTACCGCGGACCTCTCACTGTTGTGGCCTCTCCCGTTGCGGAGCACAGGCTCCGGACGCGCAGGCTCAGCGGCCATGGCTCACCGGCCTAGCCACTCCATGGCATGTGGAATCTTCCTGGACCGGGGCACGAACCCGTGTCGCCTGCATTGGCAGGCGGACTCTCAACCACTGCGCCACCAGGGAAGCCCAAGAACAACTCTTATTCTAAAAGGAAAATGGGAGAACTGGTAAGACAGATGTACAGAGCGGGGAAATCAGCAAGTCTTCACCCAAAATGGATCTTGGAGTTAGCTGATCCAGGTTCAAATCCCGGCTCTGCCACCGACGGGCCTGTGACAATAAGCAAGTTACTTCATTGTGCTGTACTAGCTATCTAAGGCCACCGTGACAAAGTAGCTCAGAATGGGTTCTGGAGGCCAGAAGCCCGAGATCAAGGTGTCGGCAAGGCTAGTTCCTGCCGGGGGCTGTAAGGGACACCCTGTTCCAGACCTCTCTCCTTGCCTGTCCCCTCTCCATGTCCCTTCACCCCTCTATACAAATCTGTGTCCAAATGTCTCCTTTTCTGTAAGGACACCAGTCACATTGGATTAGGGGCTACCCTGATAACCTCATCTTAACTTGATTACCTCTGTAAAGACCCTAGCTCCAAATAATGTCACATCCTGAGGTATCAGATGTTAGAACTTCAACCTAGGAATTTGGGGGGACACAATTCAGCCCATAGCGCTTCCCAAGCCCCAGCCTCTCGATTGGTCCAATGAGATTGTTATATGAATTCATCCTTCCATTTGTTTGGTTGAAAACTCCCTTTAGATCCTCCCCAGACTTCATTTTTTCATCAGTCGACCAACTTTTATTCATCTCCTACTCTGTCCCGGGCCCTGTGCTAGGCTGGGCAGAAATGAAATGCCCCAGAGGGCTCCTTCGGGCAAGAGGGGAACTCAGACTACAAGCAGATGCTCCAGTGGTAGAAAGTTCTGGACCTGATGGGAATCTGGGGAACCATTGTTTGGAGGGAACAGAGCTTCCCAGAGGAGGTACCCCCTAACTGGATCTG
>NW_020172818.1:11817262-11849077 GCF_003031525.2 Neophocaena asiaeorientalis asiaeorientalis | reverse complement strand
GAAGCCAGCGAGTGAAGTAAATGGAGAGGAGCCCAGTGGGTCCTCCAGAGAACCAGGATTCCACCTCTGGATCGTTGTGATGCAGGACTACTGACACGGTGCACCCAGCCTACTGTCCAGCTTTTAAAACTGTACTTCCAGCCCCTACTTCACCCTGTGGTCGCCCCGCCCTGGTCTCTGCTGCCCTTGCCACCTTTTGCCCACCTCCATAGCCCCTGCTGGGCTCCAGGAAAGTGAGACATGCACCAAGGATTCCAGATATGTGAGGATCGCCGTTATGAGCCCATGGAACCCCTTCCCTACCACTGGTGATGGAGTTTCTGTGTACAGTTGCACACAGGTGAGAGTGTGTATGTGTGTGTGTGAGAGAGAGAGAGAGAGAGATAGATTGCTTCTGTCCAGAGTAAGTTGGGCCTTTCTAAGGTCTTCAGTGTCTGGGATTCTGCAGCTTGGTCTGTGCAGCTCACTTCTCTGAGCGTCGGGTTTCTCCATCTGCAAAATGGGGGAAATAAGACCTAAAACTTAATTAACAAAGTTAATACATATTAAGTGTTCACGGTGCACCTTGAATGTTTAAATAACACTCATTGGCCATTTTTAATTTGGATGTCATTACTTTATAGATTTGTTGTTGCAATAAAATGAGGTACCGTGAACAAGCACCCACAATGCCGGGCATATGGCAGGTGTCCAATTAGTGACAGATGTTAATTTTAGGAAGAAAGTAAGGAGGCTCAGGTTTGAAACTCAGGGTTGATGTCCCTGGACAAAGCTGAAGCAGCTGGAGCTCCCTTCTATTGGGCTTAAGGGCAGAAGGTACAGGGTCAGGTGTTGGTGAGAACATCGACCAACCTCTGCTGAGTGCCTTCCGTTTGCAATGCTCCAAGTTCTAAATTTCATAATTCAACCTCCACTAATGTCAGTGGATGAGTTATTTAGCTGTGAATTAAATACTGTGCCTTAAGGTCCGCTAAGATACAGCAATGGGTTGTTTACCCGTGAGTTAAATTCAGTCTCTAGTATTGTCCCCATTTTCAAGAGGAGGAAGCGGAGGCTCAGAGAGGCTCAGTGACTTGCCCAAGATTCCACAGCAGTGAGTGGGGAAGTTGGGTGCACACCGCGGGGGCTCTGGCCCAGGGCCCTCTCTCTTAGGGAGCAGAACTTGTCCTTAGGCAGAATCAGCTCAACCTAGCTGTTCACTCCAAGATGCAAAAGGGGGCAGCTGTCTGGACCATTTGCAGGCCCAAAGCATGTGTGACAGAGTGCAATCCTGCCCCAGCGGCCCAGAGCCTGTCAAAACAGGCTCTGTCGCACACGGGCTGATTCCGTCACACACGCAGTCAACCAGCCTGAATCAAGCACCGCGAATCTGTTTCCTGTTTTGACAGCTCAGCTGTCCACCGTGTCACGGCTCTGAAGTGAGTCCCTCCCCTGCTAGCCTTGCTGCTTCTGGGGCTCTGCTGTGCTTCCAATCAGGATCCCGTTGGCGGTATGGGGGAATCGATCCCACGGAAAGCTCCACAGATGGATGGTTTGAAGGGCTGACGTTTAAATGTGCTAAGTGTTCACCGACTCCCTGGGGCTCCAGGGCGCTGAGACCTTCAGCCTTCAACTTCTCAGCGTCACTCAGAAAGGCAGATATGGGCATTCTTACTCGATAGAAGAAGCTGCCCGCACCCACCCCTGCCCCGGCTTGGCTGAGCGTGTGTGCGAGAGACAGAGACAGAGAGACAGAGAGAACTTTCCAGCAAAACTCAAGCTCTACCAAAACTAGCTGGGTGACTCTAAAAGTCACTCACATTTTTGGAACTCAGTTTTCTCATCTGGAAAATGAGGGGTTTAGACTACATCCAGTGTTTTCAAACCCAGAGGAATCGTAGAAATTTATGGATGTGCTTGGCCTAATTTAAAATCCTGAGCTCAATAAAAAGAATTCCGTTCCAGAATTCTCTTCCAGAGAGCGTGAACATCACCATGAACCGTCCCTGAGCCTTACTGAGGACAGGATATTGTCCTGAGGGCAGGAGTGTGGACAGGCATTATATCTGCTTGTTCCACATTTTGCCTCCGGCCAAATGACTGTTAACCTTAATAGTAGCTTCTTCTAACCTGTTCATTGATAGAACAATCAAGTAACAACTATTTAATGCCAGTGCAGGCCACAGGCCGGGGGAAAAAGTTAGAGCCAGCCTAAGCTCATCTTCGAGTTCAGATCCCACAACCTTTCTGAGCTCAGAGTCCCAGCTGTAAATAGCGGGTGAATACTAATGCCTCCCTCGGAGGCAGCGAGAACTGGAGAAATTGACATGTGGAATTGCCTGACACAGCGATGGTCCTCAATAAAATGCAGATTTCTCTTTCCTAAGATAATCAAGATTTAGGGCTTGACTATGCCATGGAGAATAAAGATAAGGATTTGGGCTCACAGGATGGTTCAACCTGGCTGCAAAGACAAACACCCAGAGCAGCTCTCTGTGTGTGCTGGGGATGGTGGAAGAAAATTTCCATGATGTATCTGGGGAGATGAGTAGCTACTCTTCAAATCAGGTGAAGCTTGGCTTCCAGGGGGATCCCTCACACAAAGATTTTCCTAGAGTTCCTCTTTGGAAACTAATTTTAGAACCGGAGAGACGTTTTTAAAATACATGATCACTGTTAGTGGTTTGGTTAGAGGAAGCGCTATGTCTCAGCGTTGGAGATACTAGGAAAGGCAATTGTGAATATCAAAGCGTTCCTGTTGCGATTTTATCATAGTTGCTGTGGTGGTGGTTGTTTTCATTGTTTTTATAATGATCCCTGTTCCAAAGCATTCAGTAGCCTGGTTTGACTATTTTGAAGGTCAAAAATTATTTGGAGCTAAGTATAGCCACTCAGGAAACATTAGATGGAGTAATAGTAAGAATATCTTCATCCTGCTTTCTCATAAAGTGCTGTTCCATAGAATCACCTATTTTATCCTAGTAACACCCCTGGGAAAAAGGAATGATTGTTCCTATTATACAGATGAGAAAAGTGAGGCTCAGAAAGAACACAGGTCTTATCTGAGGTCACATGGCTGAGCTACCATTCAAATCCAGATTCCCTGAAATATAGCCAATATTTTATAATAAATATAAATGGAGTCTACCCTTTAAAAATTGTGGGTCCCTATTTTGTATACCTGAAATTTATGTAATATTGTAAATCAACTATACCTCAATTTAAAAAAGAAAATGATCCAGGTTCCCTGATGCAAGTTAATAAGAGTGACACAAAATAACTAGACCCATACTCCCGTCACTGGGGGAGTTTTCATTAACAGCACCCATTCCTTACCCCTCCCTGTATCCACACCCTTCAGTGAGTGATTTCTCATTTTCTTTCCTCCCAAAGAAAGAATACTTTCTACCCTTTGGCTTTGGGTTCAGCCACGTGACTTGCTTTGGTCAATGGAAAGTTAGCAGGTGTGACATGAGCAATGGCATGATCGCGCCCCTGTGCCATGGCCATGAGGAGAGCAGGCCTGGGTTGGTGCACTGGACCCTGGAGGAGGATGAGAGGCATGTGGAGCAGAGCCTAGCTGCCCAGATGATTCTTGCTGAGACCAACGGACCAGCAGACATGTGACCAAGCCCAGCCAACATCAGCCAACCACCAGCTGATCCTTGAGCTAAATAAATGCTTCCTGTTGTATGCAACTGAAATCCTGGGCTTGCTTGTTACCCAGCACTATTGTGGGTAGCTTGTACATCATCTCATCCTGTTTTTAGATCACAGTGGCAGCTATAGTGTGATGCAGTTCCCTTCAATGTATGGTTAAGTACGCCAAGGACCTACCCAGTGGCTAAGACACAGAATAAATACAGCAGGTCTTCTTAGAGCATCTGTCTTACTGGATAAGACATTCAATGAATTATATCTATGTTTAAAAAAACATATTTGGTTATAATATACCACAAGATGCAATGTTTGTATGAATTAAGATAAGACATTAGACTTAAATGACAGTTTCTTTATTTGAGGGGACCGCTGTAAACTTCCTTCTAGAACCCCCAAGACAACCTCTCTCTGATAGGAGTACTTTTGCAAGAAAATGAAGCACTGATCTAATGCTTGGACCTCAGACCGAGAAGCACGAGGAGAAAGTTCCAGTGTTTTCCAGCATGTGGCATTAGGCAAGGCACTAGCCTCCAGGAGCCTCTTTTTTCTCATTTATTAAATGGGTACAGGAGTGTGTGGAAAGGCTCCGGTACAGGAGTGTGTGGAAAGCCAAATAGTATGAGGGACTTTCTGTTGCGAGGGTAAGGTATGGATGCTTCTTAAGCCCTGATAAATAAATAACAATAACAACAAGTTTCTGTTGGCACAAACAAGTCTTTCCACCTTCCTCTAGCCATTGCTCTGCTTGGGAACTACAAGAGGAAAGATTCATCTCTTGGAATTCAAGAGAAGCACGCACAACTCAGGGGGACCTCTGAAATCAAGGTGTGCTCATGCCAAGACCCTAATGAGGGGCTTTCACACTGGTGCTACTGTTATTTATCGTCTGGGAGTGTTTACAGAGGCTGGCGGGGGTTGGCTCACTGTCCAGAACCTTCAGGCTGACATGGTCACTCCCCTGCAAATAAACGAAGACTTAAAATATTGTGTTTTTATTTGTGCCACAGGCTTTCTTAAAAATAACATGCCCTCTGCTGTGTTTTCCTTTCTGTGCTTTAACACTCTTGTCCTCAACAGGAGAGAACAGTAAATGGAAGAATTTTCAGGCCGTGGATCACAGGTCTCTAGACCCTGTGATATGTCTAAACCCTCTGGGTTTAGAAGTTAGAAAACCCAGCTGCCCAAATGAGAAACCCAAGGCTCACCTTGGGCCTCCACCTGCCTGCCCCGCCTCCGTCGGGAATCTCACCCTGCCCTATGGGCTGTACCTGGGTATTCTCCCTCAAGTGAGCGCCCCCTCCCTTCCCTGCAGCCTCACCCGCATCCAGACCCCATTGTCTCTGGCCTTGACTCTCTGTACCAGCCTCTTTGCCACTCCCCTACCTGCTCTACAACAGATCCCTCTTTCTGAGCCCAAGATCTAATGGCGTCTTCAGTGGTTTCCCATTGTCAATGGTAGAGGTCCAAGTTCCTTAGTTTAGAATACAAAGACATTTCCAACCTGGCTCCAGCTCTCCTATTCAGCCTCATTGTTGCCCCTCCCTCCTTGGCACAAGACACTTGAGCCATGCCAACTTGACCACAACCCCCATCCTGCAATGACTTCTCCTGCCTCTGTTAGGTCTCCCTTTCTCTGCCTGGGAGACTTCCATTTGGCCAATCAATCCTAAATCAAATACGATCACCTTGGGGAAGATTTTCACTCATCAGCAAAACTGGCCAAGGCCCTGGGGACAGGGCCAGCTTCATGGACATGGAACCTGGGCAGTTTCTCAGACCCTCACACCTGGAAGGACCCCATGCTTGGTTGAATGCTCTGCTATCACCATCTTGAAATTCTTAATAATTTTGTCTTTCAACTTGTGTTTCATAAGTGAAGTCCAGTGGGGCCATAGAGCAGAGGAGGTACATATAGCATGTATGCCTGCCATTCCTTGCCACGCCATGCACATCCAGCATTCATGAAGCCCCGTGAGCACAGAATGCCTGTGGACCCACTATGCGGGAGTTCAGCGAGACTCAATGCAAGTTCAAGGTAAGCATGTAACATCTGTGACTGAGTAGCAGGGGGCTCTGACAGCCTCCACCTTCTTTTTTCAACTGGAACTTATGTCGAATGCAGAAATAAGGCAATGATATTCTAAGAAACACTAACGACCAAGAAATCCTATCACATCCCTTCCATCTCTCGTCACTTCCCTGTATTAGCCAATCTCACGCTGAGAACGATGACATACAAGGAAAGGAAGGACTGACTGACCCACAATTCCTTTACCTTTCCGTCCTTCCTCACTCATCAGTGAGCTGAAGACTGAGAGCAATGTGTGCACATCAAGAAGCAAAATGAGAACAGGTGAGTTACTTTTGGGCAGGTTCCCCTGTTCTGGTAAGAATGAACCACGTGTTCACATACGAGCTATGAGCATGGAATTCCTGAGATTCTGCATAAGAGTTAAATGCTCTTAGATTTGTATTGAAAACTGGCATCACACAATTTAAAGATAAATGATGAAAGTCATGTTAATAATTTTTATTTTTATTTACTTAGATGGCTATTAAATAGTAAATATTTAAAAACACCATGAGAATTTAAGAAAGAGGACACAAAAGAAGAAAAACTCTATATTTTTGTAACTTTGATGGCATTTTTTCCTTTTTTTGAACAAGGGGCCTCTCGTTTGTGTTTTGCATCCAACTGGCCCTGCCCAGGGAGACAGACAGACCAGGAGGCATCTCCTGCCCTCGGGAAGTTGAGGACCCAGAGAGAGGACAGATGTGAGACAGACGTGACAACACAGACCTGTCTGGGGCTCACAGCTCCGTGTCCACCCCCTTCTCAGCCCATGGGTCACTTCATGGTCATTGTTTATTGTCCTTCCATCCTCTAAATTGTGGGGCCCATGAGACCCAGGCCCTGGCACCCAGGATTCCTCAGTGAATGTCTCTTGAATAAACAGATGACTGTTGACATTGTGTCTTCTTTGTTCGCATCGTTAATTGACCCTCATCCAATGGAGATGCATATTTTTAGTGATGCTTGTTTTGAATTAAATCCCTCTTGGCCACTCTTTCTACAGCGCATGTGTGTGCACGCACACACACACACACACACACACACACACACACACACACACACAAAGCAAAAGCAATTGCTTTTTGTTAAGACTGTGAGGACACAAAGATTAACCAGAGGTGAGATGTGCCTAGGACTCCCAGTGGTCTCACAGGAGCCGATGTCTTCTGTGGATCTCCATTATTGGACCCCGTCCTAGAGATTCAAGGGCTCATTCAAGGGCTCATCTGGTTGCTGAATCCCAGGACCTTGGCAACACAAAGGTCAACACTTCCGCAAAGCCTGTGACTCCAGGGAAGTCATATTTCCCTACAATTTCCTGTATGTGTGATTGCCTTGTACAATTCATTTTATTGAATGAATGAATAGGTTGATCAATGAATCAAAGGATGAAAGAGTCAAGGAAAGGATCAAGCTGGAGTAACTCAAGCTACTACCAAGCTAGAGTTTGCTCCCCCTGTAGCAGGGCCTGGTGGGCATGCGATTTGCCGGTACTGAAGCGTGGCCCCTGAGACCCTCTGGGCCCTGCTGCCTCCTGCTGATCTAGGATGGGTAGCCAGACCAATCACATCAAACTCTAACTTTTCACAGGCTGTTGGATGGACAGGCAAGAGCATGGGCTTCAGAGGCAGTCCGATTGGGTTCCAATCCCAGCAGTCCTCTACTTCCTGTGACTCTGGGCAAATCACTTATTCCTTCTAAGACTCTTTAGCACATCTGTAAAATTGGGAGGAGATACCTTGTGGGATTCTAAAGAAGTATTTCATATAATGTATATATTTTAAATTGGCATCTCCTGGCAGTGATGGTTATCCTTATTTTCATCCATCCCCTAGATGTACACAGAAATCTTAAGGCAGCCGCAATGGGAGGAAATAGCTTTCAAGGTCATAAGAGCTTTCATCTGTGCTACTTGGCCCCTTGAGATGTTTTCATAGACTAGCGTGAGTGACTGACAGGAGAGAAGTACAACAAAGGACACAACGCTGGACAAGCATTCACTGAAATTAACGGAGTCCGGGTCTCCCCCCACTCCCTGTTTCCATTAAAAGCAATGTTGCTCCCCACTTCCCAGGCCCCTTCACTGCCCTCCCATTGCCCCACTCAGCTACCATGTCCTGGTGGTTTTGTTTTCATGTATTCATTCACCAAACACTGACTGAGCACCTATTGTATGCCTGGCACTGTGCTGGCCACTGTAGGTCTTTGGAGAACAGGAAAGAGGTCCCTGCCCTCTTACAGTCTGGTGGAAGAAGACAGACCCTAAACAAACACATACCAAATACACATTTCACTACATATCGTGGTCAGCGTTCCGAGGAGACAGGATGGAGAAGGGGGTGAGTACAAAACATCAACAGGTGGGAGCAGAGAAAGCCCTCCTGAGAAAGGAGTCGAGATTTAATTAGAGATAGAATTAGAAGGATCTGGCCAGGCAAAAGAGCATGAGAAGGGCTTCCATGGCAGAGGAAACAGCACATGCAAAGGCCCTCAGGTAGGAACCAGTTCCGTGGGTGTGGCTGGACTACAGCAAGCAAGGCAGAGATGGCATAACAGGAGCTCACATTTACTGAGCACTTAGCCCTCTTCTAAGGGCTCCAGATGTACCGGCTCATTTAATCCTCACAACAATTCCGTGAGAGAGCTATTATTTTTTATCATCATTTTGCAGATAGAGAAGCTGAGATGCAGAGAAGTTAGGTGGCTAGCCCGCGGCCACCCAGATAATCAGTCATTGAGCCTGGATTCAGTCTCAGGCAAAGCCCTGCCTGACCCACTGAGCTGCCTTCCACAAGGAGGCTGCAGAAGCAGCCAGGGGACACTAGAGGCCAAGTTATGGAGTCAGTTTTCCTTTAAAACAGCTCTTGTCTTTGTTCCTTAGATTTGAATCCTAATTCTCCTACCTGCTAAGTGGCTGGTCTTGGACAAATTCCTCAGCCAGCCTTTACTTCATTGTACATCTATCTATTGTATACCTACTAGGTGCCAGATACACTACAGGGGTAGGAGAAGAAACAGTGATGTGCAAAAGCAGGGGTGGACCTGCCATCAGATACTCACAGCCTACTTTGAGAAAGAGGCTAATCAAATAGTCAAACAGAGATAAGGGTTCTGGGGGCAGAAGCACAGTCCTGGGAAAAGCTGTAACAAGGGTCCAGTCTGGGCTAGGAGGCAGGAATGCTTTCCCTAAGGAATCTGCACACGAGCTGAGTCTGGTAGGATAAGTAGGAAATATCCAGGTGAAGTAGGAGGTTGAGGTGGAAATCGGGCTGCCAGATAAAATACAGAACACCCAGTTAAATTTGAATTTCACATAAACAACAAATAATGTTTAGCGTAAGTATGTTCCAAGTATACATATGGCGCTCAATAAAGTTTAAAGCTACCTCCTCCTATTCCTCCTCTTCTTCCTCTCCACCATCATTTTCTCCCTCTCCTTTTCGACTGCATCCAACCAATTCTAAATCCTATCAGTAGTCCCTTGCAATTTCCCCCTAACTGCCTCCATTTAAGAAAGGAGTGGGGCTTCCCTGGTGGCGCAGTGGTTGGGAGTCCTCCTGCCGATGCAGGGGATGCGGGTTCATGCCCCGGTCTGGGAAGATCCCACATGCCGCCGAGCGGCTGGGCCCGTGAGCCATGGCCACTGAGCCTGCGCGTCCGGAGCCTGTGCTCCACAATGGGAGAGGCCACAGCAGTGAGAGACCCGCGTACCGCAAAGAAAAAAAAAAAAAGAAGAGTGGCTGAGGTCATGGAAGCAGCCTAAATGCCCATCAACAGACGAATGGATGAAGAAGATGTGGTACATATATATACAATGGAATATTACTCAGCCATAAAAAGGAACAAAATTGGGTCATTTGTAGAGATATGGATGAATCTAGAGACTGTCATACAGAGTGAAGTCAGTCAGAAAGAGAAAAACAAATATCATATATTAATGCATATATGTGGAACCTAGTAAATTGGTACAGATGAACCGGCTTGCAGGGCAGAAATAGAGACACAGATGTAGAGAACAAACCTATGGACACCAAGGAGGGAAAGCCATGGCAGGTGGTGGTGGTGGTGGTGATGTGATGAATTGGAAGATTGGGATTGACATATATACATTAATATGTATAAAATGGATAACTAATAAGAACCTGCTGTATAAAAAAATAAATAAAATAAAATTCAAAAAAAGACAGGAGTGGCTGGATTCTCATAATGATTCTGACAAAGAAACCCCTAGAAGCGAGGATTTTGTTTGATGTCAGCTTAAGCTACTCCATTACAATGTTCATGCTAGTAAGTATGATATTATACACCCATATTAGAAGATAATGACTCATGAGTAAAAATAGCTGCTACACACAGGGAACTCTACTCAATACTCTGTAATGACCTATATGGGAAAAGAATCTAAAAAAGAGTGGATATATGTATATGTATAACTGAATCACTTTTCTGTACACCTGAAACTAACACAACATTGTAAATCAACTATACCCCAATAAAAAATTTAAGAAATAAATAAATAATAGGAGCATGGGTAGATCATGAAGAACATAAAAGAAGGGTCTGGGGCTTCCCTGGTGGCGCAGTGTTTGCCGATGCAGGGGACACGGGTTCGTGCCCCGGTCCGGGAAGATCCCACATGCCGCGGAGCGGCTGGGCCTGTGAGCCATGGCCGCTGAGCCTGCCCGTCTGGAGCCTGTGCTCTGCAACGGGAGAGGCCACAGCAGTGAGAGGCCCGCGTACCGCAAAAAAAAAAAAAAGAAGGGTGTGAACTACTTTATTGTTGTTCATGATTAAACCAAAATTGTTTTCATGTGAAAAACACCAGCTGCTACAGAAGGACCATATATTATCAGATATGGGGTTAGTTACTGCTCAGTTACTTGAGCAGAGGCTCAGGATAAGCATTTCTTTCTCTCTCACATATGCAGGTTAGCCAGGCAGCCACCAGGCTGCAGGGACCCAAGCTTCTCCTAGCTTGTTGTTGGATCATCTCCATGATGTTGCTTTATCATCTGCCTCCGATCTTTCCAACATCTGACAAATTTGTAGGTCTATTTCTATTGTCTTTTATCTCTGTGGGTTATCCCTTGTGGAGTCTTGTTCGGTTATGTTAATGAGATGAATGAACAAATGTTTCCGCTGAGTCCACCAGCACCACGCTTACGTTTGAATCAGTGGGAAGGGAAGAAAGGATGCTGAAGAGCGTACAGCCCTCCCCTGGAGGACACAACTCAGAGCTTGTACGAATCACACTCATACCTTTTGAGCAAGAAAACTTAGCCAAATAGCCACAGCGAGCAGCGAATCTGAGAAATGTAGTCTTCATTTTGAGGGTGGCCATGGCTCAGCCAAAACGTCACGCTCCTCTTACCATAGAAAGAGAGGAGAATGGATATTGGAATAGACCAGTGGTTTGCCAAGAGCCAGGACTCAGAAGCCACTCAAAATAGACTCGGCTGGCACGTCCTTCCGCGTGGGTTCTGTTCTAGCTACAAAGAATGAGGATACAGGGGCCTTGGAACCAGGGTGGCTGGGAAGCCAGAGATGCTGGGGAGTAGCAAAACACAGAAACAAGTCTTAGGCTAATTAGGACAAGCAGCTGAATGTGATGTTCCATGCCAGCCACAATGAAAGAGCAAGTTTTCCACTGCAGTTGCTCATAAATTCAAAACAGCTTCCATGAAGAGAAACAGCTTGAAAAACTTCTGTGAATATAAGTATATTCACAGAAGATTTGTACACCACACACACACACACACACACACGCAGAGAGAGAGACAGAGGGACAGAGAGACAGCGAGCGAGCGAGAGAGCAAGCAGCTTAGCCCAGGCCTGGAAGAACACCAGAGTTAGATTATGTCACATAATGAAGGACAACGGTTGATGCTAATGAGAAAAGTTACCACATTGTACTTGTTTGGAGTTCTTTTAAAACTGGTCCTTATTTTATGTCTGTATTTATGTCTGCCAATTATTGAGTCGTTGAACGTTTGTGTTGCTGCTTAAATGAAAGCAAACCCATGTGTGATCTCGCCTCTCATTCCCGCCGTGAAGCCTTCGTGGGTCCCGCTCTCTCCCTGGCAGGGCTCCAGGCCAGGCAAGGAGGCGGCTGTTGCAAAGACTCAGCTTTCTCCCTCCAGATGTGTGCACAGCCCCTGGAGAGGTATAACCACTAGGCATACCTACCCATTCACAGCAACGCCACAGGGCTAAAGGCATTCTGGAACCTTCCACCATCGTGGTCTTATAAGAAAAAGAGACTCTGGGGAAAGACAGTCTTGGGTTCAAGTTCTTCCTCCCCATCTTCCCACTGCATGGCCTTGCTTATAGGCTTTACCCTGAGTGGGAAGATCTCACGAGGGCTGGAAGCTAGCAGCTGGCATGGTGTAGATGTGAGAGCAACGGGCTTGGGGACCCGTTGGACTCAGCTTTAATCCTGGCTCTGACTCCTCTGGGGTGACCAACTGTCCTGGTTTGCCCAGAATTGAAGGTTTCCGGGGATGTGGAACTCTTCGTGCTAAAACCAGGACCATCCCGGGCCAATCAGCAGAGTTGGCCACCTTCCTACCAGACAGGTGACGCTGGGTAAGGGACACAACCCCTCTGAGCCTCAATTTCCTTGCATATAAAAATGGGAATGATGGTGTCTGCCTTACAGGGGAGCTGGAGAGAACAGAAAGGGTGCCTTGGGCAAAGTAACCATCATCATCACTATTGAGAGTATTCACCACTCCAACACTACCCACTACTGGATTCGGTGTTGAGGCAGCGTCAGTGTGTCCTTCCGGCCCTGCCTAGGCCCCGCCCCTCCTGGTACTCTTGGGGTCTCAGGTGTGTGAGGCCCCGACCTCCCCCTCTCCCACAGGCATTGCACTCTGGGAGGGAGCGTTTGTGCGTTTTGTAAATAAACATATTTGCCCTTGAGGAAAAAAACAGAGTATTCATTTCTCTCCTCATGGGCTCCTATTTTCTCATGACCAAGGCCCTAAGTTTACCAGGAGGGTTCACACAGCTCTGCCAGCCCATTTGAAAGCAGCCAAAGTGAAGGGCTTTCTCCCTGATGCATTGTTTCTCCAGGGAGGGGTCAGGGAAGGCTTGCAGCCCCTGGGGTCCCCCAAATCCTGGACCTGAGCCCTCCTGTCCCTCCGGCAGGGCTGAGGCCTCAGGTCAGTTATAAGCCTTCCCTCCGGCCATTGTTACGGCCATGGATGGGCTCTGCAGCTCCAAGACAACCCCAAGTGTGACCTTGTCCAACCTCATCTTAACTGTATTCAAAAGTCCTTCCTAAAATTAACTACAAAAAAAAAAAAAAAAGGCCAGATACAGGCTGGTGTTTCTTTATCAAAAGAAAACAAAATTCACCATTCATTCCAAGTAAAATTGCTTCACAACCCAATGATTTCATCTGGTCTCCCAGGCTCCCAGAAGGAGCTGGAAGTCATTAGGACACGGCTGACTGCAGTGCCCAAGTCCTGTCCCAGAGAGGTGCGAATATGCAGGAATGTGGAAGCTTCTCCAGCCTTCTCAGTTCCATCACAAATGACTACCTTCCTGCTTTCCAGGCCCAGCTCCCCAGACCTTTAGAATGGGAAATATGCAACGTTGATTGCAAATTAGATCAGTTTGTGGAGACAGAGAGGGTGGCTCTAAAGGAAAAATGCCAGAACATTCTTTTTTTCCTTCTTAAAGAAGGAAAAACATGCATATTGATTCTGTGGGAAGCTTATCTTGGAGCTAAACCTGTGCTCAGTTTCC
Organism: Neophocaena asiaeorientalis asiaeorientalis; assembly: GCF_003031525.2. NCBI lineage: Eukaryota > Metazoa > Chordata > Mammalia > Artiodactyla > Phocoenidae > Neophocaena > Neophocaena asiaeorientalis. The sequence continues at coordinate 11,835,609 of NW_020172818.1, read as the reverse complement.
CCTGCTGAAGGAAGTTTTAGGTACGGAGCTATCAGACTCAAGCCATCTTCTTTCTAGAAGTTACTGGAAGGTGCCCCAGCCACCTGGGGCCACCTGAACCATGACAAGGTGGCAGCCCCTGCCCCAGGAGTGATTACAGACACAGAACATGCAGGGGCTTTCAGGAGACCATCTTCCTGAGCCCCTCCCAGGAGCCAGCCTCCTCTCCCTTGTGACTCATGGACCAGAAAGTCATCCCAGGTCCATGCCTAAACCAATCACAGGCAAGGGGCCTGGGGCACCATGATTGATTTAGATCAACCAAGACCCCAGCCCTGAGGCTGGGCTGGCGGCAGCCTCCCTTGAAGCCCATGATGTCTGGAGAAGGTTGTGCTGGGGACAGAGGAAGTTGGTGGATAGATAGCAATGACAGCAAACAGCTCTCTGATGCTCGCCAAGGCCAGGCATGGTTTTCTCCTCCATTACCTCCTGTCACCCTCACACAGCCTACGAGGTGGCATAGCAGCCACTGTCAGCATCTGGCCTGCACCCGTCAGCTGGCCCTGGATTCCCCTGGCTTCCTGCGTCTCTGCCTAAGCGTGTTCTCTGGTCACGTAGGGCATCGGTGGCCTACACATAGACAGGCAGGAAGTTCTGCGGCATTAACACCCTGACAGCACCTCACAGCTGGTAGACAAACACCAGCTAGGTTCCTGGCCCCCTTGTGGAGTGACTCTGGGTGTGTTCTGCACCCTCTCTCAGAGGTTCTGGGGGATCCTCCCTCCTTTACCCCCTTCCCCATCCTTCCTGGGTTATCACCAAATTACTTGAATCTAATCTATGTGTTGAGGGTCTGCTTTGGGGGATCCCAACGTAATTACTGGGCAAATTCACTACTGCACCTATTTTATGTTTGGGGGCCACCAGATTTGGGGATCCATCTCGATTGCAGAGGTGACAAGTATGGTGGCGTTTCATTCCTATGATCTCTCCACTGCATCACACTGGGAAAGTTTGCCCACCTTAACCACTCCCCTTTTCAGCACCATGAATTGACTCCGGGACTTGTCACAGCTTAGTGCTGCCATTGCTAAGGAACCACGGCAGAGAGATAGCATCCCCTGCACGAGTCCACAGTCTCTCACAGACCAGGAAGCCCCTGCCCACCCATCATCTCCTTTGGGCCTCACACCACCCTATGAGATGGGCGGGGGTATTTCTTTCCTACTGTCCTGCCCCTGGGGACATAGAGACCTTGGGATGTCAAGTGACTTCTCCAAGGCTACACAGCTAGGAGGTGGCAGAGCTGGGACTGGAACGCAAGTCCCCATCTTCATCATGATGGGCCCTCTAAGTGGCACTGGCGTGAGAGCCCATCACAATGAGAGACCAATCCTGGAGGAAATTCTAGCAGGAATAGAGAACCCCACCCATGAAGACTTAACAGTGATGAATGACTTTCAAAACCTTGAGTCAGTTTCAGGGAAGGCAGCCTCCTTCAACCAGCCAAGTCAGAAGGAGTAGCCCAGCTGCCAGGGAAGCCAGGCCAGGTCAGATTCCATAACATGCTTGGAAAATTGGAAGGCCGCAGTCTCAGCTGGCATGGCCAGTGATATGGAGGGAGTCTCAGCCTCATGGTGGGTCCTGAGCAAGCATTCCATGGCTGCATCCTTTGGGAAGAACTTTGCACCAGATCTGATGGGACCATGCCCCACCCCATCCCCACAAAAAAAGTACAGTTTAGTCAAGAAGAAATGGGATGTGCAGGCTTCTGGAAGGTTGGAGCTGGCAGGGCCCTTGAAATCAGCCAAGGCCAAGGGTCAAGACTCTTATTCATAGATAAGGAAAATGGGGGCCCAGAGAGGGTGAGTAACCCAAGGGCCCATCTCTCCATGGATCAGAGAAAGCCAGGGCTCAGATTCACACGTCCTGGCTCCTAGCCCGCTGCCTCTTCTCTACTACTCATTTCTCATTTAAGAGGAAAATAGTTATTTCTCATGCTTGAGCTATTTGAGCTATTTGGTCTCTGCCTCCCTATGAGGATGGCAGAGAAGGGACTATCTCTCTATTTCCTAAGAGGGGAAACTGAAGCTCAGAGTCACTGCAGAGATCACCCAGGGACCATTAGGACCCTCATGGCAATGAAGGATGCTGGGATGGTGGGCAGACGAAGAAGAGAAAGAAGTGGAGGCTGATCAGGCATGGGTCCCTAATCTACGCTGACCTGGGCTGGGGGTCCCAGAAGTCTAACTCACAGGGTCCTACGAGCCTGGCAATCTTTTAGGGAGAAGAGTCTGACTTGGACAAATCAGCCACTTTAGTTTTCAGTTTCCAGGGAACCAACCTGGTTCCCATTTCCAGAGCTCTAACCTTTGGTGTATCTTTGAGTAACAAAAAAATTAACCCTGAAGAATCTTAGAAGACGTTCGTCAGCAAGTCCCACCACCTGCTCCCATATCCCCTGCCGACCTCACTCTCACGCCTCCCTACAAATGCACACACAACAAGGACTCAAAGAGAAAAGCTGGCAAAAGATTTCATCAGCTGAAATATCATAGTGACTTTCTCAGGCCTCTTTCCAGTTACACCTCTCTCTTCTCTCTCACCATGACAATCGGCGTAATAAATTGTAGCAGGAAGTCGTGTTCAGTGTTCTTTGATGGTCCAAGGTTTTCAGCTGGTGGCTGAGCAGGGCTGGATTTGGGTCTTCTCAGAGCCAGGGGTCCTTGGTTGGAAAGTGAGGCCTGATAGGGTCTGGGCAAAAGATTGAGGGTAGCAGCTCTGTTCTCCTAACTGGGAGGCCATTGTTGCCCCATCTCCACGAGTCCTTCATTTAGTCTCTCAAAAAGTGTCAGAGGACACCCCCTACAGGTCCACCCCAGTGATGCAGGAATTCTCTGAGGTGCCAGGGCTCACAGCCAGAGAGAAACCAGAGCAGGGACATGGGGGCCCTGGTGGGGGATCCTCAGCTCACTGGGGCACAGAGGAAGCTCAGCTAAGAACATCTGGGGGGCAGGTGAGGTCGTGGAAGGCTTCTCAGAGGAGGTGATCTGAGCTGAGGAATGTCACTTGCCTGGGTTGATGGGAGGCCAAAATCTCATCATGTCACCTCCTGCCACAAGAGGAAGATGAGGAGTTAGCCAGCTGAAGAACGTGGGGACACATTTGAAGGGAACAAGGTCAACAAAAGCACAAAGGTGTGCTTGATGGGAAGTGCCATGCCTATTCCAGAGCCTAGAATGTTCTAGAATTCCAGGGCTTGGAATGTTCTTAGAGTTCTAGAGCCTAGAATGTTCTAGCGTTCTAGGGCCTAGAATGTTCTAGGGCCTGGAATGTTCTAGAGTTCTAGGGCCAAGAATGTTGGGGAAAGTATGGTGAGAGAGGGGCTGGAGAGGGTGCTAGGGACCAGGTGGGGTCTTTTGAGGAACTTAGATGTCCTCACACTGTGGCCAGTGGGAATGGGGTGACAGAGGAGGAGAGCAGATGGACAGCATGGATGGAGAGACTGAGGCACCATGGAGCACCAGTGTTATGTTACAGGGCACCCCCTCTGTGCTGATCTAGGCACTGTCCCTGCCTGCTCTCACTCAATCTTCTCACGGGCCTGGGAGGTGGGTTCTGCTGTTCTCCCCTCTTTTGTAGATGGGGAGATGGGGCTTAGAGGAACAAGTCTATCCATGCACCCAGAGCTTGGAGCTGGCCACCCAGAGCCCACAACCTGGAGATGGACCTGATGCCCTGCAGCCTCTTCCCTCAGACTGAACCCGCCCTGCAGCCCAGTTTTAACCTGGCCCTAAATGAACACATTCCTCATTTGCTTCCCAAACTCCCATCAGCCTCTGACAACAACAATAAGAAAAAGGCCCAGAGGATCTGATGCATGCTGTGAGGGATGCCAAGTTCTTAATATTACTCAGCTGTGCAGAGGGCTTGGCCAGGGACCCGGCCCCGGCAACCAGAGGCGCCATGATTCAGATGGGCTGGACAGGGGCGAGTGAGTCAGGGCCTCAGCACCCAAGCAACCCATCTGACCGTGAGCTCCCTGTAGGCAAGGAGGGAGCTTTCTGGATGCCTGGTCCACAGTGGGTGCCCAGACAGGCTGGGTGGCTGCCATTTCTGCCACGCTTTCAGTGCCTTATAAAAGGCACTCACCATCCACAGCCGCCACCCCCTGCCTCGCTTTCAGCACTGGTTCTTTCTGCCCTCTGAGAGCTTCCCATCCTGGCTGTTCACCTTGAGTCCTCTCTGGACAGTTCAGAGTGGCAATTGGCAGGCAAGACTTGGTGCAAGAACTCAACGTTCCTTTGAATGAGGTAAATCCAGGTGAAGCTGCTCGGGGAGTTGGATTCTCAAGGACATCCCTCTCCCAGGAACTCTGGGACACCAGGGCCTGGAGAACGAGACCATCCTCTTTAGCAAGATGGGCTCCCCAGAGCCTCTGAGGTAATCAGATGAAGGGTGTACATCTGAGCCCTCACCCAGATCCTTCCCTTCAGCTCCACATTCTAGCCCCACGATGTTTGCACATCGTTTATCTGGGTTCCCCTAAGCACAGGGAGCAGATGTGCTCCAGAGCACGGATATCACGTGGTCCTGCCTCAGTCCCTCAGCGGGGCGCCAGCTCAGAGGCCCAGGGAAGCACATGAGGACAGGGGCAGCCACAGCCCAGAACACCTGAGAATGGAGAAACTAACTTTTAGCAGTTTGCTCCCTGGGGAAGGGGGCCCAGGGAAGGGCATGCCAAGAAGCAGGTGGAGTTGCGGCAGGAGGAGCCGGAAGCAGGAAGCAGGAAGCTACTGTGGCAGAGGTGGGAGCAGAGGGCATCTAGACTCCAGGACAGGGCCGGAGGCATGATATGGTTGCAGATCCACGGTAGCCACCGGAGAGACCCCTTCATGCTGGCCCAGTCCTGCTCCTTCCCTCTCTGGTCACAGCCCAGGTCACGGGAGGGGCGTGGGATGTCCTGTCTAGTGCCTGACCTTCTGGACCGAAGTGACATGTCCAAGGCAGAGCTCTCAACCCAGCTGAGCTGACCATAGTCCTTCCCTAGGATTTATCAGGTGGGAGTGAGAGAACAGATTCTTTTTTCTCTCAGATCTCAGGGTCCCAGGGCCGTGTCTCCCCCAGTGACCGCAGCGGAAGAAAATAGACATACGAGAGACCCGGAAATAGACCCCGGAGTGAAATAGATACACAAGGTTAAGAAAGAGGGACATGGGGTTTCTGGTTGTGGCTATCCCTTCCCCAGTCCCTACTCTGCTCTTCCTGTAACTGATGCCTTGAGCCAACAATGTTCCTCTTGGACTTAATTAAACTGGTTGAGTTTGGTTTCTGGCACCTGCAACCAAAACACAGTCTCACACACAACAACCAGCCAGGATCCAGTTCCTGAAACGATGTGACCTTTTTGGTCTCCCCCGAGGCACCTTCAGGACTGGGACTGAACCCCAGCCCAGCAGGGACCTCATACATGGTACTCCGCCTACCTACTGGTCCTTCTCTGCCCTGACCCGCAAACCAAGATGGTAAGCTTAGAGGGCAGAGCCCAACCCATTGGAGGGGGAATGTTTTGTTGCATTTATTAATTAATCCGGGTGGCCCATGTTGCCCAACCCAGTAGGAAACATGGCTTCAGGGATTCCAGAAGGTGGCAATGACCAAAATCAGGGGGCTGACAGCATCTGATTCGGTTCTGAGTAGATGTAAGGCCAGAGGGTAGGACAGGACTGACAGCACAGAGCAGGACCTGTGGGGACAGGTGAGGGCAGGACACTGAGGACGGGCAAATACACATCTATTCATTTATTTAACAAATACTTTTGAGGGCCTACTATATGCAGGGACTGTTTTGGGCATGGAGGATACAGTGTTGAGTGACAGGGGCCATCCTGCCTTCATATAGTTTACGTTATGCCGAGGAGGCAAACAATGAAAAAATAAGCAAATAAACCTATCTTGTGGCTAATGGTGACAAGGGTTTTGAAGATAAAGCCGTGAAGCAGGTGGATTTTAGATGGAGGGGGGGCGGTCAGGGTGGACCTCTGAGCAAAGATATGACTGAAGAGAGAAGGGAGGTGTGCCTCCAGCCTTACCCCAACTTTGCCAGGTAGGACGTCCTGTCCCCACGGGACAGATGAAGGAGATGATGACCGGGGGGTTCTGAGAAGAGCCCAGGGTTCCACAGCTTGCGTGGAGGGATGCAGGATTCAAACCCAAGCTCACCTGACTTCAAAACGCAAATCTCAGGTCTTTACAGATGCAGGTCGGGGGGTCCAGGCTCACAGAGATGGGAGAGGTGGCAGATCTGTGGATAAGCAGGAGCCGAGGGGCGCTCCAGTCCCCCCGCTGACCAATCACCAGGAGCCTGATGGGTTCCCACCATGCAGGGGCGCTCCAGTTCCCCCGCTGACCAATCACCAGGAGCCTGATGGGTTCCCACCATGCAGGGGCGCTCCAGTTCCCCCGCTGACCAATCACCAGGAGCCTGATGGGTTCCCACCATGCAGGGGCGCTCCACTTCCCCCGCTGACCAATCACCAGGAGCCTGATGGGTTCCCACCATGCAGGGGCGCTCCAGTCCCCCCGCTGACCAATCACCAGGAGCCTGATGGGTTCCCACCATGCAGGAGCAGAGCGAGCCCCCGCTCTATCAGGCGGCATCCAGCTCAACACTGCCCTCATCCCTCTGCTGACGGTGATGCATCGAGCAGGAATCACACATCAGAAATGGCTGGAGTCCTGGCTCTCCAGGGACCCAGAACGTGTGATGGGCAGAAGCACACCTTTTCTCTGCCCTGCCCCAGCGAGCATGCACGGAAGGTACTAGCTACTGTTCCACCTTGAACTGGAAATGGGGAAGAGACAAGTTTCTGGAGCTGCGTAAGTGTATCTCAATCTTGGACAAGACAGGACAAGAGCTATCCGAGAGGTCAAGGAGATCTTGGAATGGGGTGGCTAAAAGGGAAGCACTGACCGTGCCTCAGCAGGCAGCAAATTCCAGACTGGAACTGAGATCATTGATGGAAGCCTCGGGATGCCTGGGTTGAGAATACCTGGCGTGGATGGGCAGTGCACAGCTTCACACCGCAGGGACAGGTGAGGGTGGCGGCATCCGAGAACACAGAAGTGTTGTCCTAGCTTCTCTGAGGGTCTGGGGGCAGCTCCCTGTGGCCCGTGTCACTCAGTGAACGGACATGGGGCATACATGCTGCCAACTTGGGGAAACCAGAAACCTGAAATTGGCAACCCTTCCCCACGCCCAGTGGACCCCGTCACTGGGGAGACACTGGCAGTAAAACCCCAATAAGACAAGTGGGGCTCAATCCCAGTGCAGCCTCAGACCCCACTGCACATCTGTTGGCAAATCATTTCTGAGCCCCTCCTTTCTTATAGAAACAGGGTGATCATGAGGGCCTTGGCAGGGCTGTCCTGGAGCTCACAGGGGGCACTGGCTTGAGGGACACTGGAAGTGAAGGGAGGGATCTTCATTGTTAAACACACGGAAACAGAGCCCAGATTCCTGAAGATCTCTCTGGAGACTTGGGGGGCTGCCTTCTCCGCCAGCTGGATGCCTGGGAAATGCTGACCTGACGTGAAACGTGATTTCTTGGTGTGGACTCAGAGAAGGGGGGGGTCCTACAAGGGTCATGGCCCACAGAGTCCCAGACCCAGTCGGGACAGCAGCGTGTGCCTTGAAAGAATGCCCAACTGAAGCAGGACCTGCATGGTGGTCCCGGCTCTGGTGACTTTGGGGAAATCACTTCTCGCTGGCTCTGGTTCCCCCACCTTTCCTGTGGCCACGTGACAGACTCCAAGGCCCAGACAGGAACATCAATGACAAAGGGAGCCTGGGGTATGAGACGAGGGTGTAGGGCTGGTAAGCATACCACCCTTACGTAAAGGGGCAGGTAGCTCTGGTCCAGCCTCTCCCAGCCAAGCAGAAGTGTAGGACCAACGGTACCAATGCTTTTTCAAAAGAAGCCTGAAATTCAGATTTTTATGTGATGGCTCCAAATTTTAAGTATTGGCAACTAAGTCAGTTTTTCTGTTTGTTTATAGAAAACACCATTTGGTCCAAACTAGGCATATCTTTGGGAGTTGACCCATAGCCTGTCTCATTCAAGGGCCTGTGCATCCCAGCTTCTGGGTGGTGTCAGCCAGTGCGGGGCTCTGGCAGTGGTTGGTGGGGAGAGGAAGAAAGGGAGAGGGAAGTTGTTTTCCAATGACCAGGTTGCAATTCAAACAGCTCCAGGGACTGGGCAGGTTCCAACAGTGACTGACACCAGGGCGGCCCCTGGTCCACGGCTACAGCTTTTACCAGGCTCCAATGTTCCTGCGTCCTCCCCTTGTCTCTTCAGACTGGAAGGAGACAATGATTGCCTGAATTAGTATTACCAGGAGCCTGTATAAGGCTGCCAGTGTCCTTAACCCTGCCCACAGCTCTGTACATGGCCCTTCATTAAAACGACTGAATGGGCTTTTTTTCAGTGGAATTCTGCTTCCTGCAGAACCCGGGCTATACATAACGTTATATTCATTTACTAAGACATCTTGCAGGTTCCCAGAGGAAGGAGGAAAAAAGCTGGATGCAAATCCACGCTCTTCCCTAACTGCTTGTCACATAATCTTTCCATGCCTCAGTTGCCTCATTTGTCACCTCAGAGGGCTAACGGACCAATGACGACTCATGGTACTGTCAAAAGCCTCCCGCCAAGGTGGCTGGGCAACGGGGCTTGCTCTGAGCCTGAATTTAAACGAGGTAGTATCTCCTCAGTGATGCCGATTTCTGGAAGTGAATGGCCAGTAATCTGCAGACAGTGACTGTCATTTCTGAGCAAGCCCTTGGCACTCTGTGTCCCCCTCCAGCTCCACCGGCACCTTCCACCCTTCCACCCTGGGCCAGCCCTCCCACATGATGGGCAGGCTTGAGAGGTGGTGGGGAGAAAGGGACTGGTTTTCCTGAGGCCAAAGGTCAGATCCCAGCTTGGCCGCCCGCTCTCTGTAGGATCAAGGGCAAGTCCCTTTCTGTCTCCGGCCTGTTTCCACATTTACATAAGAGGGTTTGTCCTTGAGCTTCTGTGGTTTCTACCAGCTTCCCCCCGTCAGGGGTCTATGGTGATTCCTACCTCTACAAACCCAGTGAAAGTTCTTCCACACACCCTCGAAGACACTGTGTCATAATTAAGCATAAAAATTAAGAATTCCAAGCTAAGCTTTCTTGAATCGTGTGGATAGAAGAAATGTTTAAATCTCCTTTCTTGGCTGAGTCTTTGCAAGGGAAGCGTTTCCAAATGTTTGGCCCAGTCCCCTTGCTTGCACCTCCCCCTGACTGCCTGTCCTCAGGAGGAAGGCCCCAAAGATAAGGGGGGAGGGCCAGACCTCGACCAACCAGGAGGCTGCCCGGCTGACCGCGGATGACCCATTGGCTGGGCCTCCCCAACACCTGGATGATTGTGATTCTGGACTTCCTTTGCGCCAGATGTGTTTGGCAGTCGCTCACCGTCAATCAGGGGGTTGGAAAACTGGAGATCTGCAAACAAAGGCAAGAGTGAGAAGGGCGAGGCCTGGTTAGAAAATGTTGAAATTCATCCTGGTTTCTTTCCAGCCCAAAGAACAGGCTGTTCCCTGGGTTCCCGGGAACCATGGAGGAGAGAGAAAGTAGGGCCTGACAGCCGATGGAAGTCGCATGGCCGCCATTTTGTAAAGCTAGGCCTGCTCACCCAGAGGAGCAGAATCTGAGCGGGATGGTGCACGGGAAAGACCAGAGCTTTGGGATCAGACCACCCTCGGTTTCGAACCCTACTGGTTTGTTACCTACTAGTTGGGTAATTTGGGCAAGTTACCTAGTCTTCTTGGCTCCCACTGGAAACGGAGACAGTAATACTTGTCTCACAGAGTTGATGGGAGGATAAACAAAGATCAATTTGGATGGCTGTACAAATGGACAGGTTGCCCATACATCATTATCACCATATACTAGAACTTTAGGGCCACCACACAATAGTATCAGAAGCCCTGTTGAGAGAAAGACAAAACGTGGATGGAAGAGTTCCTGGAGACTTAGCATCTATCCATTCTCCTTAATACTCTAAATTTTATCCCACTTAATCCCCACCGCACAAAGGTGTAACTGCATTTTCACTCTGGTGTGATGTCACACGCCTGCAGTCAGGGATGCTGTAAGGAACGGCCACTGCATTTACCTTGAAGACAGGGCTGAGGACAGGGCTCCCTGCTCCCCAGTGAGTCATCCTTCTGAAGCCCACAGGGAGATGTTTCTGTCCACTTCAGGACCAAAAATAGTTGTGTTACTCTCTGTCTAGTACCAGCTTCTCAGCAGCCAGTTCAGTTTCTCCTTGTGGACACCCGACATCACGTGCCTAGTCACGTGTCCCTTGGCACTGGCTGCTGGAGAGGCCAGACCCAAACCTGTGACCCACCTCTTCCAACTCTCCTGCACCTCACTGTCCAGGCTGTGGACCAATTTCACCTCGCCTGTGTTGGATTTTTCCAGCCTTTGTTTCCTCTTTGACCTGGTATTTGTTTTCTTTTTAACCATGTTGGATTTTGAGTATTTGTAAGCCACTCTAGATCTTCTGAGGGAAAGCTGGAGATGGATCATTACATGATAACTAGACAGGGAGATAGAGGACTCAAAATGGAACATGCCACACAGTGGGTGGTACCTAATGTGCTCAGCAAACATTGCTCCCTGTCTCCTTCTCCTTCGTGATGTAAGCCACACTGACACGGGTAGGGGAGGGCCAGAGATGGCTTTCCTTCCACGGAGCAAGGATCTGGCATGCCTGTAGGCGTGTCCTGCTCATGGCCATCGACCTGGGGTTCCCTGCTTTCACCTGGTGTCACCTGGACATCATGGTAGCTCGGGCACCGTCCCCTCCGTGCCTCACTTCTCTTACGTGACATTTTGTCCGTCACGGAGCTCCACGTGGCTGACCATCTGCTCCGTGTCTGGTTTTACTCTCTGCACAGAGCGGTGGCGAGGGGGCCACCTGGGGGGGGCAGAGGAGGGGTTGTAGGCAGCTGAGGCCAGGCCTGATGGGGGCTGGGAAACCCCACCTCTGTGGCTTTGTGGGGAGGGTGTGAGGAGTCAGCTGTGCAGCCCGGGGAGAACCTTCTAACCCCACCCCCTCAGTCTGTCCCCTCTCCTGTCACACTGCCTACCTCCCTGTGGGGCAGGGCTGGGTAGCTTAGAAGGATCATGGATATAAGAGATGCTCTTCAGTAGATAGTTATTGAACACTACTACGTGCCAGGGCACTAGGGGATCAGCAGTGAACGAGGCAGGTCCAGGTCCTGCCCTCACGGAGCTTACACTCTAAGGCGGGGCAGGGAGGGAAGAGGAAGCAGACAAATCAATACAGAACCTAGAAAATGATGGTTATGAGGGCAAGACAGAGAATTAAAATGGGTTGTTGAGATAGTGACTGGGAGGATGCTCAAATGTCAGAGTTGCCAGCAGAGAGGAGGCCGTTCCAGAAGGATGACTGGAGAGGAGCTTCAAGATGTGGTCCAGATTGTGAAACAGAGGTCACTGGAGTGGAGGAATTACACAGCCAGGGTGGGAGGAAGGACCGTTGGCTGGGAAGTTAAAGTCTACAGTTTTCTATCATCTGGAGAGGGGGAAAAGAGTTACTGGCCCAGGTTGAAGGGTGCAACACGTCAGGGAGATACTGTAGTGATTTGCGGGCGCACATAACACAGCAGCAGTGAGACAGCTCCCTGGACGCACCACCCTGCCTGCCTCCAGACCGAGTTCTCTGAGAAACCTGCCTACTGTGCACGCTGCCCAGCACCTGCCCTGGCTCTGCCAGATGGCTGTCAGCTGGTAACGGAGCCATACGTTTCCACGAGTTAAAACACCCAACTCTCTTCCCCAGTGGAGGGAAAAGCAGATCTTGATTTCGACCCAGAAAGGAATGGACAGATAGGAGTCCAGAGAAGCAGAATATTTGATTCCCTGGCCATCGTCTGTATACAAGTAGAGAAGTAAACTTCTGTGGTTACCTTTAAAACTTGCGTACATTCACATCTGTAACTCTGAAACATTCCGTCACAGTTCAAGAAATCATACTCCATGCTGGCTTGTGTTTTCCTCTGAGTGAAGGAAAAAGTGCGTGCTTAAGATCAAGTGATGGCCCCAAATGAACATATAGAAGTCGACAGGGTCAGGTAACTCTGATGGAAAGTGCCAGAACCTGGCTTCTCTCTCTGGCTTCTCTCTCTTACCAGCTTCAAGGCCTTAGAATAATCACTTCACTCCTCTGATGACAAGGAGGCTCTCCCACTCAGTACTTGCTGTGTGGATCATTTGAGTGAAAAAGCTTTGAGAGTGCTTTGTAAACTGTAAAGTGCCAAGGAACAAAATCAATTTTTAGTTAACAGCTGGACTCAACTTCTGATTCAAAACATTTTCGTTGGCCCAGCTCAATCCCTCTTGTAGCTTCTGTCCTATTTTCCTGGTCATCCTTTGATTGGTTTGAACTCATTTTAGTAGTTCTGGGATGAAAATCAAAAATGCTGGTGAAGATGCTGCCTTTAAAAAGCAAGAGAACTAAATAATACTTACTCAGAGATAAACTGGAGTAGATGCTGATACTGGTCAGCCAGACCCCATTCACTGGGTGGGCACCCATCCCTCTTGCTGCTGTGATAGTGACCTCTGGTGACTCTGAGTTGCCCGTTCCCTGGAGCACTGCTCTTTGCTTTTTGGAATATATTTGAGGAGTCACACCCTGTCCCCTTCCTGGCCAGGGTCCGTGTGCCAATTTCTGACTAATATGTATATACAAAGTCTCATCCACCTTGTGTCAACATGAGACACTCAAGAGCTCCCCATGAGATCAAGCCGTGGCTAGAATTTAGCTGAACCTACATCTTTGCCAAGTTGTGTCCCTGGCTCTGTCCCTCTCATAGACGTCATCTGAAAGTATTCTCTTAACGTATCAGTTGCACAAGAGTCCCTATCACAGGCTCTGGTCCTGGGGAATCCAACCAGACACATTTGGTACCAGTCTCTAAGAAACAGGTTCTTAGGACAGAACCTAGATTTGGGTCTCTCCCTATCCAGATGGTGATGAAGACCCCATCACTGGTAGTTAGGGGGGAGTCCCCGGCATGCTGTAGCGGCACAGTTGCTGAGAATTTCACCCGTGTTAATTATGATACTGTACAAGCAACAGGGAGATGCATTAGCCTGTGTGTGGTCACTGAAGTTTGGGAGGTAGCGGGGAAACAGTAACTGTAAGATCTGTGCAGTCGAGTGACTGTTGCTAAACACCAGCAATGAATTAAAGGGAGAAAAGTGATAAGCTCAGATTGATTAATCACCGGTTAAAAGTCAAATGTGGGAGTCAGAGGATCCCCATGGCCACGTTTCAGAGACTTTTATCTCTGCAGCTGGAGGGCACACTGAGCTGAAGGCCAAGACAAAGCTTAATTGTCAGGTAGCAGACTTCAGGGAAGGTGGAATTCTCAGCTGGGCGAGTCTCCTCTACCAGTGTCAGGGCAACGATAAGGAAAGTCTGAGACTCTTGAGACTTGGACAGGAGACACCTCTGTAAGTACAGCTGAGAGCTTAGAAATTCCCTTGAACCCCCTGACCCTGGAGAGGGGCCCATCCCCCTCATTAAAAGGTCATGGTGATCACCTGCTTGAAGCCTCAAGAAAGGGATGCCTTATAAGACAAACTTCCCTCACCTCAGAATCTTCCCCAAGTCCCCTTCTAGCCATCAGAGCAATAGTTAGGGTCAGTCCCAGCATGACCCTCAACTGGGGAAGTGGTTAAGTGTTCTAAGGGAGGAGAAGGCTAATAAGTCCAAAAAGAGTTTCAGGACTGGCTAATGTGCTCTAGCAGGAAGCTGACAGTCTCCTCTGCAGTGGACCTGAAGGTACTGGGTCGAGGAAATGGAATATAAAACTGAGCGAGGGGGATTTTGTTGACATGGGGGGGCGGGGGGAGCAAGCTCCTCATATACAGACTTTAATATATTTTTTTTAATCTTTTTTTTTTTACAGTTTATTGCATGTCTTTAATCTGTACATTCTCACTCAATCTTTTCTTTTTTCACACACACACACTATTTTATTTTTACAAGAGATAAATAGACTGACACCAAGCATTGTAAATGGATGACCGCAACAAAAGCAACAATGATTGCAATTACGAAACACGAAACACACTCATACTATGTCAGAATATGGACATTCAGTCCAGGAATCCTCCACGGTAACAGCTCCTTCACTTTGCAGTGAAAATTGACTTGTATATTTTTTGCCTCTGAGTCCTTGTGGGATTTTTTTTTTATTCAAACAAAAAGTCACAAAAATTATAATCATCCTCATCAGTTCACTCAGTCCCATGTAATTAATTTTTTTATCTTGATCTTTTGTTACCACTTTTATGAATTCTTCAGTTTTCCATTAGAGTTCTGAAAATGCTTATTCATTCTGTTCAGCAGTGTAGTCAGTTACCAGAAACCTGTACTTGTCATAGTCTTTTCCATGAATTCCTTGAAGATGAAACCCTTTTATAGGAACATTTTTGCAAAAGCCTCAGAGTACACCCAGAACTGTCTGTAAATGACAGAACACTTAAAAATGACCACGGTTAAAGATTTGATGAAAGTTCATAATAATGCAATTGACAAGGAAATGTAGTTATTTCTGAGGTATACATTTTAAACTAATAACTAGAATTATGACTTATAACATTAGATCGGAACATATAAGAGTTTTAGAAATTTCATGTAATGTCTGAAACATTTATATTAACATATTTCCATACAAATTACCCAAAGAAAGTTTAGTATTAGTTGTTTTTGTTTGTTTGTTTGTTTATACTGCATGTTCTTATCAGGCTTTAATATCTTGACAAGGGACCCAGGAAATGGTTCTAACATGCTGTTCTTAGAAGCTCTGAAAAAGTGATGGGCCGCATTATATGAAGTAGAGATGTCAGACTGTGATGGAAGTTTCTAGAAGAAGGGAGCAAAACACTGAGAGAAGAGGACATGCTATAATGGATCTATATATCAGACCAGAAGCCCCATTGGCTATGTTCTTCAGAAAGGCTTGAAGGACCCTGCATCTACCAAGGCCATACGAAACACCCTGGAAGAGAGACAGAAGCATCAATGAGAAGTTCATTAGTGGTCATCCACTGTAATCTGGGACTGATGGTAGGAGATGCTGTTATAAAGTAGCAAGGGGGATGATGGGATTCCCAAACAGTAGAGGAGCGGCGGCAGAATTTTACTGTCAAAAAGAAGGTGGGAATAGTTACCCTAAATAGGCAATCAGGGACCCCTAACCCACAAATATCTATAAATATATCTAAGAGAACATGGTGTTCCTAAAGCAAGAAGGCTGGGAAGCCCCCCAGAAAGGCATCAACTATTAAATTAATATATAATCCAAAGAGATTAAGCAGAAAGACGAGTAGAAAGCTCATGTCAGCCGTTATGACTTATAAAAAGTCATAATCCGGCTTCCCTGGTGGCGCAGCGGTTGAGAGTCCGCCTGCCGATGCAGGGGACGTGAGTTCGTGCCCCGGTCCGGGAAGATCCCACATGCCGCGGAGCGGCTGGGCCCGTGAGCCATGGCCGCTGAGCCTGCGTGTCCGGAGCCTGTGCTCCGCAACGGGAGAGGCCGCAACAGTGAGAGGCCCACGTACCGCAAAAAAAAAAAAAAAAAAAAAAAAAAAGGAATATTAAGTGACCACCCAGCAGAAGTGCCCATTGCATGCTGCGTGCCCTCAGACTCGCCAAGCCATATGGTCAGGTGTGCCCAGCTGGCCTTCATAGGCAACCCTTCACGAGATGGACATGGCACAGCTGAGACTGGGCTTAAGCACATCCAGAGGGTACAAGTACACTGAACAAAGAAGTGGCACAGACCCCCCACGGCACGCTCAGCCCACACTTCCTATTCATGGTTGTCCCTTAAGATGGATAGAGCAGGAAGCTGACCATGTAAGACATTCACGTGAGACCAAGTGAGCAGCCACAGTACCCAGACTCCCTCCAGAGGGCCCCGAGGACACTGCTGTGGAAACTCCTGCCAATCAGCGCCGCACAGGGGCCCGCAGGAGGGCCAGGGGTTACATGGCACCTGGGGGGCCCAAGGACACAGCCAGTCAGGTGATCACCAGGGGCCTCAAAGGCATTGTTTGGGGGCAGGGGCTCCAGAGGGGAGCCACTTGGATTCAAACCTGGCTCTGTGTCTCCTTAGCTTGTGTGACCTTGGGCCAGTTCTACAATCTATCTGGACCCTATTTTCCTTGCCTATAAAGTGAGAACAATGCTAAGAGCTAGCCTGCTGGTATGAGAACTCACAAGTTAAGGCCTGTAAGCTGCTTAGAACAGTTCATGACACACAGTGACTCCTGGGTCACCGTTAAGGGTAGTTTATGAGGACTCTGGTCTCTGGCGGTAACTCAGGGAGACTGCTGGGGTTGGGGAAGAAGGCAGTTCATAGCTAGCACTGAAAAGAGGTCTCTCTTGGTTTTGGAGTCCCCCGAGAGCATAACCCGAGAAGGGTAGTTCACTGGGGGTGACCCAGGATGCAGGGGGAGGAGGGAGACAGTGGGACAGGGGAGATGGGGAAGCTGCTATGAGCATAACCAGAGTGGCTGCTGCAAGCAGCAGGAATTCCATTCCTCCAGGACCTCCCGAGAAGGGTACAGAGGCCTCCAGGCTGGACTGAAGGGTGTCCCCAAAATTCATGCCACCTGGAACCTCAGAATATGACCTTACTTGGAACTAGCGTCTTTGAGATGTAATTACTTAAGATGAGGTCATACTGGATTAGGATGAACCCTAAATCCAGTGACTGGTGTCCTCATAAGAGGCCACGTGAAAGCACCCAGAGAGCAGAAGGCATGTGATGACAGAGGCAGAGATTAGAGGGATGTGTCTGGAAGCCAAGAAACACCAAGGATTGCCAGGAGCCACCAGGAGCCAGGAGAGAGGCTGGGGATGGCTTCTCCCTCAGAGTCTCCAGAAGGAATCAACCGCACCAAAACCTTGATCCCCAACTCTGGCCTCCAGACTGTGAGACAACAAATTTCTATTGTTTTCAGTCACCCAGTTTGTGGTAATTTTTTATAGCAGCCACAGAACGCTAAAATAGTCTCCCAGAACTGCCCACCCCTGGGGACAGGAGACAGGGCATCTCTGCAGAATTCCCCACTCTCCCTGGGTGAGTGGGGCTGATAACTTTCCTGCACCTCTGGTTTGCACTGCAACAGAGCCAAGGGAGGTGCCAGGACACTGGAGAAGGCCCTGGATGGATGCAGAAAGATTCCCAGAGCTGACCGGAGCAGGGATGCCTCAGAGCGAGGTGAATCTGAGCTTGCAGAGAACTGGGGGCTGTGGACAAAATCAGGAGGCCGAGGGCAAGTGATGGGACTAGCCATCCGCCATAGCCACCACCATGACTGAGCGGCTGGGGAGGAGCTGCCCCTCCTTGTCCACTCATACCTCCTGCCATGACTTGTCCAACCTTGTCCGAGATTATTTTCATTCACTCATTCATTCAGCGAGCACAGACTCCCTAAACTCCTGCTCTGTATTAAGCATGGGAATATACAGATGGACAGACAGATCCAGTCCCTCAGCTCAGTGAGCTCCCAGTCCAGTGAAGGAGATGTTCAGACCTTCACGACACAAAGGGATAAGCCTCGATTTATGGAAGTGGAGTAGGTGGTGGGAGCACGGAAGGCAGACCAAGCTTGGCCAGGGCTGGGGGCTGCAGGCAGGGAGAGCTAGGTGGGGATGGGCAGAATGGCTTCCAAAGAAGGCTGTGGAGGCAGAGGGAAGAGCATGTGACAGCATGAAGGCTTTGGGGAAGGACACATTGGTGTGGTGGTGGAGAGTGCAGTAGGACAGACAGCAGGTGAGTGTTGGGGTCCTGTCATCTGCAGCCCTCCAGCGCCCCACCCAACCCTCCTTCCAGAAACAGCAGCTTCTCTTCCCTTGCAGACTGTCCTTCCCCTGCTCCACAGGGTCCTCGTGGGGCTTGAATCCTGGTATCCCACACCCCTGGCTAAGGGGTGGGCCCAGGGATAGACACTTGACCCAAGATGGGCCAATAGAATCCTTGCCTGAGACCTCATCTGGCTTGCCAGAGAAAATCTCTCTCCCTTTTATCTGACATGGCTGGAGCTAGGAGTGGCCTGTGACTCTGCTTTTTCCCTCCTACTTAGAGGAAGCATAGGAAGGGGCCAAAACACAGAAAAAGGCAAAGGAAAGAAAGAGAGAGAAGGGTGTTGCCCCACCATGTCTGAGGTCTGCTCTGCTCCTGGCCTTCCCAGTCTTATGTCAACTCTTTTTTTTTTTTTTTTTTTT
>NW_020172818.1:11729716-11816956 GCF_003031525.2 Neophocaena asiaeorientalis asiaeorientalis | reverse complement strand
TGTCAATTTTTTTTTTTTTTTTTTTTTTGCAGCACAGAAAGGCTTATTGCAGGGCCAAGCAAGGAGAATGAGTGGCTTGTGCTGAAAAACCAGAATTCCCCGATGATTTTCGGGGAGAATTTTTTTTTTAATTTTTAATTTTATATTCACCTTGTTGTGTTATAATTCAAAAAGAGTCATGTATCACCATTTTCATTGCAGCTCTATTTACAATAGCCAGGACATGGAAGCAACCTAAGTGTCCATCGACAGATGAATGGATAAAGAAGATGTGGCACATAGATACCATGGAATATTACTCAGCCATAAAAAGAAACGAAATTGAGTTATTTGTAGTGAGGTGGATGGACCTAGAGTCTGTCATACAGAGTGAAGTAAGTCAGAAAGAGAAAGACAAATACCGTATGCTAACACATATATATGGAATCTAAGAAAAAAAATAGAACCTAGGAGCAGGACAGGAATAAAGACGCAGGTGTAGAGAATGGACTTGAGGACACGGGGAGGGGGAAGGGTGAGCTGGGACGAAGTGAGAGAGTGGCATGGACCAATATATACTACCAAATGTATAATAGATAGCTAGTGGGAAGCAGCCACATAGCACAGGGAGAACAGCTCGGTGCTTTGTCTCCACCTAGAGGGGTGGGATAGGGAGGGTGGGAGGGAGACGCAAGAGGGGGGAGCTATGGGGATATAGGTATATGTATAGCTGATTCACTTTGTTATGAAGCAGAAACTAACACACCATTGTAAAGCAATTATACTCCAATAACAATGTTTAAAAAAAATGTTGCATTAGTTTCAGGTGCACAGCAAAGTGATTTAGTATACATATTCATATATTTATGCTTTTTCAGATTCTTTTCCCATATAGGTTATTACAGAGTGTTGAGTAGAGCTCCCTTGTTGATTATTTTACATTCAACTCCTTTCCTATGTAAGTGAGTTGGTGTTGGACTTCAGACCCCTAAAACAGAAAATGTCCAGAGAAATTTTTTAAATGAAAGAGTAGTGGGTTGGATGCTGGCCCATAAAAGACATGGCAGCCCAGAATGTCAGAATGTGACCTTATTGGGGGTAAGTTCTGTGGCCTCTCCCGTTGCGGAGCAACAGGCTCCGGACGCGCAGGCCCAGCGGCCATGGCTCACGGGCCCAGCCGCTCCGCGGCACGTGGGATCCTCCCACACCGGGGCACGAACCCGTGTCCCCTGCATCGGCAGGCGGACCCTCAACCACTGCGCCACCAGGGAAGCCCTGCAGATATAATTAAGATAGGGATCTTGGGATAAGATGATCCTGGATTAGGGTGGGCCCTTACTCCAATGACAGGATGATACGTAGAGAGAAACACAGTGGGGAAGGCCCTGTGAAGTCAGAGGAGTGAGGCAGCCACAAGCCAAGGACTGCCTGGAACCACCAGAAGCTAGATGTGGCAGGGAAGGATGCTCCCTTGGAGCCTTCAGAGGGAGCACGGCCCTGCTGACACCTTAATTTTGGACTTCTGGCCTCCATAACTGTGAAAGAAGAAATTTCTGTTGTTCTAAGTCCCCCAGTGGTGGTATCTTGTTACGGCAGCCCCAGGAAACTAACACAGTGGACATTATGCAAAAAAACAGGGAAGGACGTTAAGCAGCTGAGGACAGGACCCAACTGGTGTCCTCTGTCCGCTTCCCCCCACCCCACCCAGGGAGTCTGGTTAAGGCTGTGTGAACAGCTACCAGACATCACGGTTAGCGATGGGGAGGACGACGATGGAGGGAGGACGGACTTTGCTGTGTTGACTCACCTCCTCTACTGATGTTCAGGGCCCCTCCCGTGCACTTGAGATGCTCGTGACTCCCCTGCCACTGATCCCAGCCATGGCTGCATGGGCTCCGCCCAGCCTTAGGATGCAGAGACCTGACCGGCTCTGACCCCAGGGGTTCTCTATTGATGCTGGGCTCTTGATGCCACGGGAGCACCCCCTGTGCCCACACATTCCAGCAATTTGAGGAATTAACACCGCATGGGTTAACCTTTGGCCAAGGCGGGGTCAGGTGCCAATGGAAAATTGCTCTGCTCTCTTTCCCCTGGGAGATCCTTCTCAGATGATTCTCACAAAATAGTTGGAGTTCGGGTCACCAGTCACCCTTAGTGTGGTCAGCGCATCTTTCCGCCCAGCTTCACTCGCTGCCCCCTGGGATCACGCTCCCCAGCAAAGTTGTCGCACAGAAGCCTTTTGTCTCAGGTTCTGTTTTCCGGGAATCCAGGCAGAGGCAGGACTCACGCATAGTTGTAAACAGAGACTGCATTTAACTCATCTCCATATGCAAGTGTTCTTCACAGCGAAAGCCAGTAAATAGCCAAGTATTAAATAAAATGTTGATGAAGCCATTTTAACAAGCAAGCTTCAAGTACAGTGACTTCAAGAAGAAGAAGTTTAGTTTTTGCTCTCCTAAGCCTCTGGGTAGAGAGTCCAGGGCTGGTGGGTGTCAGGAGCCAGGACCCTTCTGTCCTGTTCTCTGCCATCGCAACAACCTGTGGTCAAATTTGCTCCCATCACCTTCCTGCTGACAGGAAGAGGGAAGACGGACAGGAGGTATGCCTGCTCCCTATGACGGCATGCAACCCATCACTTCTGGTCACATCCGCTCGACCAGATTTGGTCACATGGTCATTCTTGCTACAAGGGGCAATTTTAAAAAGTGGTTTTAGCTTGGCCATTAGGTCCTCAACTGCTATGGACTGAATGTGTCCCCCCCCACCAATTCATATGTTAAAACCCTAACCCCCAATGGGACAGTATTCAGAGATGGAGCCTTTAGGAGATAATTAGCTTAAGATGAGGTCATGAGGGTACGGTATCCAGGATGCCCTTACAGTGTCCTTGAAAGGAGAGGAAGGGACCAGGGCTCTCTCTCCACCAAATGAGGACACAGCAAGAAGGCCATTGTCTGCAAACCAGGGAAAGGGCCCTCACCAGGAACTGAATCAGCCAGCATGTTGATCTGGGACTTCCCAGGCTCCAGAACTGGGAAGCCCCCCATTCTCTGGTAATTTGTTAGAGCAGAACACACTGCTTAAGACACCAGCCGATACTGGGAGACTCCAGCAGCAAAGGGAGTCAGGGAGGATGGATGCTGCGAGACAAGGTATCCTCTGCCACAGATAAAACTGCTTTCTGGAAGAGACTACTATAGACTCTCGACCACACAAAACCAACCAACATTTAAAGGGGACCCAGTGAACACGAGTGACATTGATTTAGGTTCTCCTGGGCTAAATCAATGACACGGCTATGTCTTTCAAGTTCTGGATCAACTAGAAACCTCAGAATAGTTCTACAAGGCTAGGGCTCCATCATCCCCATTTTATGGGCGAGATAAATAGGCTTAGAGTGCTAAGCAGCTTTTCCAGGACCAGGAAGTGCCATAGTTGGAATCTAACCCAAAGCAAAGTTCTCAGAGCCAATGCTTTTGATTCTCACATCACACTGCCTCCTTGGAGTCATCTCCATATCATCTCTTGTTTGTTCTTTGTGGAGAACAAACTCTAGGGTGCCCCATGATCTGATGTTCATGCTCTTGTGGGAGCCCCTCTCCTCGAGTGTGGGCAGGACCTGTGATGCACTTCCAGACATAAAGACTGTGGAACAGGTGATGGATATGTGCGGTTAGGCCCATGTGATTACATTACATAAGACTGTGACATCTGTCTTGCTGTGTGTGAAGAAGCAAGCTGCGTGTTGTAAGCTGCCCCATGGAGAGGGCCAAGTGGCCATGAACTGAGGGCAGCCTCCAGCCTCCAGCCAAAAAGAGAACGGGCCCTCAGTCCAGCAGTCTGCAAGGAACTACCAACAGCCACAGGAGCTTGGGAGCAGGTGCCCTCCCCAGTCAAGCCTCAGGTGAAACAGCCCCAGCCAATACCTGGATTGAGAGATCTGCAGCAGAGGACCCAGCCAAGCCATGCCGGACTCCTGACCCACAGAAGCTATGAGATAATAAATGTGAGTTAGTTTAAGCTGCCAGTTTAAATGAGTTGGTAATACTGTTACACAGTTATACACAACTCATGCTGTCTTAGTTCCTGCTCTGAAAATGGGCACATACACCACCTTTCAGATGTTAATCTCAGCCTGCAGGAAAGGAAGCCCTTCCCCTGCACCCAGCTATATTACTTTTCCATTAATGCATAACAAAGTTCCTGGCTGGAAACAACGCGAAGTTATTCTCTTACAGTTTTGGAGTCAGAAGGACAAAATCCACCTCACTTGTTCCTTCTGCAGGCTCTAAGGGAGAATCTGTTTCCTTGTCTTTTCCAGCTTCTAGAGGCTGCTGCGTTCCTTGGCTCATGACCCTCCCTATATCTTCAAGACCGTCGGCTTTGATCAGAACTGTCTCAGGCTTCCATCTTATGCTGTTTCTCTCTTTTCTGCTTCCCTCTTCCACTATAAAGACCCTTATGATCACACTGGACCACCCAGATCATCCAGGATCATCTCCTCATCTCCAGGACACTAAGGACCTTAATACTATCTGCCATCTGAACTCCTCATCTTAATGCCATGAAACCTGACATAGTCACAGATTCTGGGGGTTAGAACATGGACATCTCTGGGTGCCATGATGCTACTTACCACAAGGTGATACACCCGGTGCTAGCATTTTGAAATATCATCTCATTTCGTCCTCAGAACAACCAAGTAAAGTAAGTACTATTATAATTCCTATTTTACAGATGAGAAATGGGGGCAGGGAGGGTTTAAGCAATTTCCCCAAAGTCTCACAGTTGGCAGGGGTAGTATTTGAAAGTAGAAAGTTTGGATTCAAAGCCCGTTCTCTTGGCCATTGCACTGCATTGCCTCACAATAAATGCCCAGTGTGTGTCAGGCACTGTGCTATATATGTGTTGATATAAAGAAACCCTGAATTCTCAAGATTGCAACGATGGGGAGAGAATCTCCATTGCCGGATGGGGTGGGACTATCACAGTCCCAGTGCTCCTTTCTTCACAGACCTTGTGCTGGTCTCGGCTGCTCCTACCCTGGTCCACCTCTCTGGTCTGGCAGAGGTTGGGTGGGCAGTGTCCCCCTTAGACACACTCACAGAGCCAGGCTGAGAGCCAACAGCTGAGCACTTTCCTGAAGCCCACCCACAAGAGGGGCCAATCATCCCTGGGGCAGTAAGATGGAGGGAATTGTGTTTACAGAACATCCCTCAAGGGAGGAGGGTCTGGAAAGAATCCCCACATGGGCTGAGGAATAAGACCCCCCACCAAAGGTAGGCCCGAGGACTGACAGATGGTTGCTAAACTCTAATCTAAGTAGGGCCCAGTTATCTGAAGAAGTTTTGTTTTACTCTGTGAAGCCTGCAAGTTTGGGCCAGAGCAGAATTGTTCTGACAGCAGAGGCGATGTCAAGACAGCCACCAGGGGCCTCCTTCTCTACGCCTGCCACCCTCTCGCCATAAATATTTACAAAGTAAATACTTAGAGAACATCAGTTTGAAAGGAAAATTGTTAGCCTGCTCAGGGGTCCCACACATTGTCAGCCTCTTCACAGAAGTTCTTCCCTTGAATATCCAGTAGCCGATTTCTATCCAGATTTTTTTCCCTAGAGACTGAAGGATTTCAAAACGGGAATAAATATGGGGAGTAACATATTTTCTCAGCAGGCTACGTCATCCTGGCTTCTGACCTGCTTCCATCTTGGTACCCACTGCCTGGAAGACCACCCTGCCATCTACACCTGCCCTTCCTGAATGATGATCTGAAGAGATACGGGCAGTCTCTTCCCCCATCTTCCCAAGGCTCACCCTCCAAGGTCCAGCTTCCCAGCTGAGGACCCAGCTCACACCACACTCACACACACACACATACACCAGAAAGAAGAAAGTGAAGACCAAAAGATGATGTGATTTGCCCAATCCATGCTACAACCAGTAACAGGGTCACAATTTGAATAAATGTTTTCAGACAGCAGAAACCTCACTGCCTCCCTATCAGAAAAGAAAAAAATAAATAAAAATAAGCACATACAAGTTTTCTTGGCCTGGCTGCCCCACACCCTTCTCATGTCACCACTTAATATTCAAATGTGGAGAATTTCCACGCTGGAGAATAAAAAGTCAAAAGATTTTCCCTAGAAGGCCTCGGAGCTTGATTTCTCACAAATGGCCCCAGGGATGGAAAAAGTCTCCCAAATTGAGACTGGCAGGAGAGCAGGGCCCACTTTGTCTGATATTTCTTCTCTCCTTTCTTGGCACCAGTAGGCTTGACTTGCGCCAATGGAAAATTCCCAAGTGCCAAGCAGTTCTCAGATAATCTGCATGCAAGAAAAAAAAAAAAAAAAAAAAGCCTTTCAACTGAGACAGCTCATGAGGGATTAAGGTGGGGCTCCAGCCAAAACATTGTTTTTTCAGATTCCTGACATTTTTTTTATGTCCATCAGGAGGTTTGCACCCAGCCTCAGTCTGTCACTAGGACCAGCACTGGGTCACATTAGAACCTGGATTACAGGCTCCCAACGTCCCCAGGCCTGGGCTTGGAAATGTCCCTGGGGAGGAATGGAAGATGCCTGGAGGACCAAGGAGGAGGGTCCCTGCTTGCTCCCATCAAAACTGTGGCCAGGAGAGGTTATGGGCAAGCTTGGAGATGATCAGACCAAGAAAATGCCAGTGGCTCTGGGCCTGCCGGAGAGGTCAGACTTGAAGACGGAAGGATGGACAAAGGTAGAGATTCAGAGAGGGTGGGAAAGAATGAGAGAGTTGGATACGTAAAATATCCTAGCGCATAAAGACAAAATCTAGTACGTAAGGCTCTATCCGTAAGACAAAAGATTTTTTTTGAATCCTACATCATGCCACCTCATATTAACAATAGTGTTAGTATATTCATTTAGGCACTATTTATTAAGCACCTATGTGTCAGGAATCATGTAGAAATGGAGGATTCAGCAGTGAAAAGAACAGCCACAGCTGGCCACTGATGGCAGGGAGTTTTTATCCCAAGGATAAAGACAAGCATTAAAACTAACAGTAATAGAGCTAAGAGGTGCTGCTAGAGCTCTGTGAGTGCGTGGGACCAGGAAAGCTGCTGTTTATTTGGCCTTGATGATTTTATGACGTATGTTCACCCAGGGTCATTTTCAATCTTTTAAACAACCTTGCGAGGTAGGGATGACTGTTATAATCAGTAGGTTTTCCATGTTAGCAATGAAGAAACAGACTCAGAGAAGTTAAGGAGTTGGCTGGGGGTCACACAGGGCAGCCCAGAACGCAGATGGGCCTTCCCCAGGTCTGAGATGCTCTCCCTTGGAGCAGGGCTGGGGGGGCCTCTGCTTCCAGGCAGAGCCAGGTGGAGGTACAGGCCTGCCACAGCTGGGGCTGGCCGACTCCACTATGTGGAGAGGCTGCCTACCTGGCACCCCCTTACTCAGGCTTCTGCTGGCCCCAAGGCTTTAGCAAGTTCTGCCTTTTCTGGGCTCAGTGTCTCAGTAACAGGGCTGGGTCTCTAAGGACCCTTCCAACCCTGACCTTCTCTGAGGTCAAGAACAGACCAAGACTTCCTCCGGGCCCTACTGCATCTCTCTTGGACATTGGGGGGTGCCAACTCTGGTTTCAGAGCTGTGATTCTTCAGGGACTGTGTTACCTGAGTCTTGCATAGAACCTTGTTTAAAATGCTCGTGCTTGAGCCCCATGTCAAGAGAGGTAGCTCTGGGAAGGAGACCAGGTGACTACCTACAGTGAAAACTACAGAACCTGCAAGAAATGAGCCAAGCCTGCAGTGCAAAGAAACGTCAACCCGAGACTGGTGTGCGGGTCTCCGGAAACCATGCCCTGCTTCACGAGATATCTACTTCTTTATACATGGGAGAATTCTGAGGCGCTCTAAGTGATACTTTCACTTAAAAAATTTTTTTTCCAATGGCATATATTAGTTTCCTGTGGCTACCATAACAAATTACCCACAAACTTGGTGACTTTAAATAACAGAAATTTGTTCACTCACGGTTCTGGAGGCCAGAAGTCTGAAATCAAGGTGTTAGTAGGGCTCAAATAACAAATGCTGGAGAGGGTGTGGAATAAAGGGAACCCTCCTACACTGTTGGTAGGAATGTAAATTGGTGCAGCCACTATGGAGAACAGTATGGAGGTTCCTTAAAAAACTAAAAATAGAACTACCGTATGACCCAGCAATCCCACTCCTGGGCATATATCTGAACAACACTATAATTCAAAAAGATACACGTACCCCTATGTTCATAGCAGCACTATTCACAATAGCCAAGACATGGAAACCACCTAAATGTCCATTGACAGATGAATGGATATAGATGTGGTATATATATACAGTGGAATATTACTCAGCCATAAAAAAGAATGAAATGATGCCATCTGCAGCAACATGAATGCAACTAGAGATTATCATAGTAAGTGAAGTAAGTCAGAAAGAGAAAGACAAATACCATGTGATATCACTTATATGTGGAATCTAAAATATGGCACAAATGAACCTATCTATGAAACAGAAGCAGACTCAACAGACATAGAGAACACATTTGTGATTACCAAAGGGGAGGGGGAAAGAGATGGACTGCGAGTTTGGGGTTAGCAGATGCAAACTATTACATTTAGGATGAATAAACAACAAGGTCCTACTGTATAGCACAAGGAATTATATCCAATATCCTGGGATAAACCATAACGGGAAAGAGTATAAAAAAGAATGTATATATGTGCATAACTGAGTCATTTTGCTGTATAGCAGAAATTAACACAACATTGCAAATCAACTATACTTCAATTAAAAAAAAGAAAAAGAAAAAGAAGGTGTCAGTATGGCTAAGCTCCTTCCAGAGATCCTAAGAAAGGATGCTTCTTGTGTATTCCAGCTCCTGGTGGCTGTGGGCATTCCTGGGAGTATGGCCACATCACTCTAATCTCTGCCCCCATGATCACATTGCCTCCTCTGTGTGCCTCTTATGAGGACACTTGTCATTGGATTTAGGGTCCACATGAGTCATCCAGAATGATCTCCTCATCTCGAGATCCTTAACTTGATCATATCTGCGAAGACTATTTTTCCAAATAACACCCCATTCACAGGTTACAGGGATTAGGACATGGACGTATCTTTCTAGTTTTGTTTTGTTTTGTTTGCGGTACGCGGGCCTCTCACTGCTGTGGCCTCTCCTGTTGTGGAGCACAGGCTCCGGACACGCAGGCTCAGCAGCCATGGCTCACGGGCGCAGCTGCTCCGCGGCATGTGGGATCTTCCCGGACCGGGGCACGAACCCGTGTCCCCTGCATCGGCAGGCGGACTCTCAACCACTGCGCCACCAGGGAAGCCCGATGGACGTATCTTTTGGAGGGCTTCCATTCAACACTGTATGTGGCATATTTGAGTTTTCAACTGCTTTTATACTTTATATAATGCAATTGTACTGGAGTGGACCCTCCGTGATGCCTCCATTTTTAAGATAGGAAAACCGAGGCTCAAGAGGAGACTTGATATACCCGAAGTCACATGGCTAAAAGTTGTGGAAATTAAAGCTGACATACATGTCCCTCCATAGGGAGTGGTTAAATACATTTTGGTAGGTTTTGTTGTGGAATATTGTATTCCTGTTAAAAAGAATGAGGTTGCTCTAATGGGCTGGTATGAACAGATGTCCACGACTGATGGTTGGATTAGAAAAGGAAGCTACGGGGTAATGCCCACAGCCCGATTGTGTGACATTCACCCATTCCTGTGTGTCCTTGTGCACACAGGGCCGGGAGGATCTGCACAGGGCGAGGTTAGGGACCAGGCTCCAGAGACAGACCTGGTCCTCAACTCCTCCTCTCTACTCATCAACACTGGTTCTGGGCAAATTACCTGCCTAGCAGAGCTTCCCTTTCCTCATCGGTAGTATGGGGACAAAATAGTGCTCAGTTCCTGTGTCATTATGAGACAGCGCCTACAAAGCACTTCAACAGTTTGAGTGATGGACAGTAGTTATTATTATCTATCATCAATGGATTTATTATTATGTAAATGTCTCAAGAAAGGTTTCTATTTCCATATAAACACTGCAGATGAAACACATTTATTTCCACGTCCTCTAACAGTCCACTACAATAACAATAAAGGGATTTTTTTAAAGGCATTCATCTATGAGAACAAAGGGTGCAGGAATCAAGAGATGTCCATAAGGTTTGGGAAGATGGTGAATGAATGGGCAAGTGATACACAACCTGGCAGAGCCGGCTCAAGTGAATTCCAAGTCTTAGAGGAGAAAGTCTACACATGAGCTGGTCATACCCAGAACCAGAGGATAAGAGCTCAGAATGAGAGGCCCACGTGCCTCTAGAGATTGGGTGAGGGACGGGTGGAAGCAGAGGAGGACTGGTAGAAAGTCCTCCCTCACGTGCATCAAGATGTACACTCGTCTCCCATTCTAGTGAACCACTAGAGCTTTCTTTAGAGAAATGGACCCAAACCGGCTCTGGATTCCAAGATATCAGATACATCTGAAGGAGGCAGGCTGACACCTGCCTGAAAACAGCATGAGGAGAAATTCTGCACTTACAATAATAAGACCACTTGGTGCCTTCCCTACTCAGCTCTCAGAAACCTATTGGCCAGGCTCTACCCTCGAGGTCCTTCCCAGGGAAGAAACTGAAGTGATTCTCTCTGGGGAAACCCACCAGTTTAAGGGGAAAGATCCACAGAAACTGTCATTTGGGCTGGATCACTGCCTTACTGCCCACCCAGGTAGCCCACCTGTCCACAAGACACGCCCATGCCCACAGAGCCTGTGGTCAACTTTTTTGTGCAAAGATGACCATCCCTTTGGGAAACACCTCTTAATGGGAAAGAAGAACTTGGAGAAAAAGAGAGACAATGCAGCAAGCAGAAGAAAAAATTTTAAATATAATTCAAAGCCTCAAACAGAGAAAATACTGCATCTGTGAAATAAGAACACAGTAAGATGCTATAAAAAGGGGACATTCACAGAACACAGAAGCGGTCTTAAATATTACATGTGTAACACAGGAATGAAAACATCAAGGAAAAGAATGAAGGATAAAATAGAAGAAATCTCCTAGAAAAGCACTGTAGAACCTAGGTGAGGAAAGATTAAAAAAAGATTTTTAAAGTGTTAAAGTATCTCTACAGTTTATTACTCAGCCATAAAAAGGAACGAAATTGAGTTATTTGTAGTGAGGTGGATGGACCTAGAGTCTGTCATACAGAGTGAAGTCAGTCAAAAAGAGAAAAACAAATACCGTATGCTAACACATACATATGGAATCCAAAAAAAAAGAGGTTCTGATGAACCTAGGGGCAGGAAAGGAATAAAGATGCAGACATAGAGAATGGACTTGAGGACTCAGGGAGAGGGAAGGGTAATCTGGGACGAAGTGAGAGAGTGGCATGGACTGATATATACTACCAAATGTCAACTAGATAGCTAGTGGGAAGCAGCCACATAGCACGCGAGACCAGCTCAGTGCTTTGTGACCACCTAGAGGGGTGGGATAGGGAGGGTAGGAGGGAGATGCAAGGGGGAGGAGGTACAGGGATATATGTATACGTATAGCTGATTCACTTTGTTATAAAGCAGAAACTAACACACCATTGTAAAGCAATTATACTCCAATAAAGATGTTTTAAAAAAAAGAAAGAAAGAAAGAAAGAAAGAAATGCGGGTTAGGAGGCCGTGAGAAGCAGAGATTGCAGTGATGCAGCTACAAGCCAAAGGATGTCAGGGATTGCTGGCAACCGTGGAAGCTGCTGGAAGAGGCAAGGGAGGATTTTTCCCTCGAATCTTCAGAGGGAGTGTGGCCCTGCCAACATCTTGACTTCAGACTTCTAGCCTCCAGAACTACGAGAGAATAAATTTCTGTTGTTTAAAAAAAAAAAAGTTAAAGTATCAATTTAAGCAGGTTAACAACCAAATGATAGGACATAATAGGAAGTCTGAAAGAGAAATGATCAGATTAACAATTCAGGTGCTTTCTTACAACTGAAGGCCATAGGTTTCCGGATTGAAATTACTCACCTGGGGCCCAACACAAAGAATAGAAAAGAATCACACCAAAGTACACGATGATGAAATCCCCAAGCAACAGGAATAAGGGAAGGATCCCAAATGCCTACAGAGAGATAAAATAGGAATCAGAATGACATCAGACCATCAGTAGCTGGAAGTGGGAAGACCACGGAGAAATGGTTCCAAGGTTGCTGGAGCAAATGTACAGGCAAACAAACTATCTTTGGAATGTGAGAGTGAAATGAAGACAATCTCAGTCATGCAAAATTTTGAAAAATTTACCTTCCATGCACCCTGCCTCAGAAAGTTACTGAAAGAGATCTACACCAACACAGGAAATAAACTAAGCAAAAAAAAAAAAAAAAAAAAAAAAAAAAAGCGTGAAACTCAGGAAATCAGGGATCCAACCCAGGAGAGGGGCAAAGGGAACTTCCTGGGTGATGGGAAAGAGACATTCAAGGCTGACAGTTGTGTAGTGGCCTAGATGGCAACCAGTGGTAAGAGGGTAATTCTCTCCAAGAGAAATGACTGCAAAGGGGAGAAAATGGATCTGAGACATTACCTGGTATGTGTGAATTTGCCCAGAAGAGTTTCCATTTCTGAAAAAGTGAGAAGATGAATTAACTACAGACACATAGGAAATTAAATAAAATGTAAAGGCAATTATCAACCCCAGAAAAAAGAAAAAGCTGTACAAGACAGGAAATGTAATTAAAGTTAGCATACTATGTGGTGTGATTGTGAACACAGTTTACATGGTCATAATAATAAACACTGAATGTTGATTTAACAAAAAATGAAATTAGACTGGTGGGAGGATAATTGGGGGAACTAGTGTAAGAGCAAATTTCATCTTGGTAACAGAAAGTCCGTTGATAATGTTTGATACAGAAAAAATCAAGAATTATTAGTGGGTTTCCCTGGTGGCGCAGTGGTTTACCCAAAAAAAAAAAAAAAAAAAAAAAAAAAAGAATTATTAGTGTAGAGATATTACTTAGAAAGAGGGAAGAAAATGCCAAAAGGAATAACTAAAAGTTGAAAATGGTTGCATCTGGGCAGAAGAATTGAGGTGGGCAGGATGGAGGCTGCTCTTTGTCATTATAAGCCTTTTAAACCATTTGACTGTAAAAACTATACAAACTTACTTCTTTAATAAAAAGTCAAAATTAATTCTAAAAAGTTTAAAAAACCTATCATCTCTGGGGAGAAGAGTGGACATATGCTCTGTACTCTGAGTACTCTCGTTTATTTTTCAGTGGGAATGGCTTATAGTAAAACAAAAACTAATTGTTTAGTGGAACAAAAAAGGATCTGGGATTTGAACCCAGGACTCTGACTCTCTGTGAGGAGCAAGGCTAGCCTCTAAGATGGGGGAGGGGAAAGTTGGACCAGCAAGACACATAGGACTTGGAACAACAGACAGACAGTGAGGGGAGGGGGGCGGAATTCCCACTTGGGAAAAGACACAAAATATTTGGCTCAAAACAAGAAACCCACACAGAGATTTTGGTTTGAAGCTTTGGAAAACATTTGTTTTTGTTCCTCGTAAAAAGGGGATGACGAACCGAATTATTTGAAATGCGGTTTGAACAAGAAAAAAAACTAATAACATTTTATTAGCATTCTCTTACCAGGCTGTTACTAACAAGTCCAAAGACTGATTTTAAGAGTTCTGGTTCTGTATCATCTCCAGTGAAAACCATCGACACCAGGAGAGAGTTTGGGGTTTGTTTGTTTGTAGTTTGCTTTTTTCCCCAACATTCTTTCTTCTTATAAGTGTTTTACTTGATTTGTATTTTTGAAACCATATCCAGTGCTCTCAGAGCTTGCTAATGTGTTTAAAGGCACTTAAAGCAAGCGTGGCTGGATTGCATGGACATGGGCATTCCAGTCACACAGAGCTTAATTTGAATTCCAGATACAGGCTCATTAACTGCATGATCCTGAGCAACTGACTTACCCACTCTTGGCTCCAGTATTCCCTGAACAACTGGGACAAGATGCCGTGTCACATATTATACTAAAGAACAGGAGTAAGGAACCAAGTAGGTGCTCAGCAAACAAAAATCATTCTTTCTTTACCCTAACGACATACAGAAAAGTACCCAAATGCTAAGGACTTAAATATCCATATCTTAATTTCATCCTAGCAGAATTTCCTACATTCACCTGTACTTTAAGAACTTCTGGGAAATCCTTGTCAAGAGTGATCTCACAGACATCACAGACTGAGGGCAAAAGCTTCTGTGAGAGCCTTAGCATTTAGTGGCCATGCCCTGGCCTGGGATCAGTGGTGAAACAGGGTCCAACTTGCTATTATGTCTTCAGGCTCCAGCTCATCCAAGTCCTGAAACAACTAGAAAATAAAAAAGGCAGCCAGCTGTAATGCAGAAGGCAGATGCTAGGAAAAGCAGTCCAGTGTGAAAATGTGATGGGAACAGAGCACGGGTCCAGGAATCCAAACATCCGGGCTAATTCTAGTCCATTCCTCCCTGTGCAACCTTAGGCAAATACCCCAAACTTTCTGGCCCTTGGTCTCCTTGTTTGGCACAAGGGAGTTATAACTCCTGCTTTGTCAGCCTTGCTGATTTGGGGTGAGAGTCTATAAGAGGAGAGCGCAGCTGGGGGACATATCTGTGTGTCTTTTCCCCTGGTATTTCTCCTCCTCTCCTTTCTCTCCCACACTGGCTGATGTTACAGCAGGGGTGGGCAGGAGAGCAGGAACCAAGCCTCAGGCTTTCTGGCTTCTGAGTCCAGGAACCTGATAGTAGTGGTGAATTTTGAGACCTTACTAAGTCCCTGTCACTATTCCAAATATATCACATGCATTGACTCATTTAATCCCCATACTGGTCCCATGAGGCAGGAATTACGACACCCATTACACAGATGAAAAAACTGTTAACTAGAGAAGCAAATAAACATGCCCAAGTCCACGTGGTCGGTTAGTGAGCAGCCAGCACTTGAACCCGAGCTTCCTGGCTTCAAGAATGGCTCTCAGCTCCATCAACATCAACTCCGTGTGCACGCCAAGCCCGTCCCTCCTTTGAATCTCAAGGTGTCCTGCCTTCACTCTGGACAGGGACGTAGCAGGATGTGAGAGCTGCCAGGCCTGCATGGGAATGATGGCCTTTTCCTCCTTTACCATTTTCCCCTAAATCTGTGTTCCCGGGGCTGTCAGATGGGAAGCTGCTGACTTCTCAGCACCCATCTTCTTGCCTCCTGGGTATCCAGGTTTCCCAGGGCCTCCTCTGAGAAATGGGCAGCAGTGTGGACAGAGACCAAAACCTGGGCTCATTATTCAGGGGCCCAGTTTGCCAGCCAGCTGCTCCCCCAGACCTGCAGGGCCTAGAGCTGCCCACAGAACCTCTCAGGGCTCCTCCTGTGTATGAGACGAGAAATCTTCATTTAATTAATAAATACTGAAGCCTTACTATGCACTGAGCACTGTCCCAGGTGCTGGGGCACAGTCACTGCCTCATGGTGTTGAGAGTCAAGTTGGGAAGAGACAGGAAATACATAAACATGTAAACATACACTCTGCTCTCAGGTAGTGATTTATATGAAGAAAAACAAAGCAAGCTTAATCATGATCATGCAGTGAAGACAATGCCGTTTTAGACAGGGGGAGTAGGAAAGGCTTCTCTGAGACACTGGAGCAGAAACCTGAGAGAGAGAAAGAGCCTGCAGGCATACAAATACCCAGAGAAAAGCACTGCAGGCAAAGGCAACAGTAAGTGCAAAGGCCCTGGGGCAGGGGTATGTGTGCTGCGCTTGAGAGACATCCAGAAGGCCAGAGGAGTTACCATCGCAAGAGTAATTGGGAAAGTCATAGGGGGCAGTGGGGCAGATCATGTAGGGCCTTGTAGGGTAAGGACTCTGCACTTCACTGTGAAGGAGATGGGAAGCCATTGAGGCGTTTAGAGCTGGGGAGTGAAATGATCAGATTTCAAGTTTTTAAAGGTCCCTTCTGCAGCTGCTATGGAGAACTGGGCAGGATGGCCCAAGCAGCAAGCTAAAGGGTCTTAGAAACCATTATATCAAAGCTCACTGAAGGCAGGGGGACAGCAGGGATGTTTGCTTTGGACTTAAGCTGGACAAGATGACCTGAGTGCCTGACCTCACTCTGCTCCTCCGCCCAGTGAGACCCCCAGACTGTCACCAACTCTCTCTGGGCCTCAGTTTCCTCCTATGGCCCATCAGGACCTGCACCCATGACTGGCTGTCTCCGTGTCCAGCTAGCTCTCTGATTCTGAGCCTGGAACTCCCAGAATATGGCAGACACGTCACCCCTGAACCGAAGCAGCAGTTCCTGCTGGTGTGCTGCCAAGAGCACATCCTTGTAAAGCTGGGGTTCGTGTGGGAGGCGGGCATCCCATTTTACGAAGACTTGATTATTAGCTGAGAGGTTGCTCTTACCTCTGCCCAGACCCCTGGAGGAGCAGCTCTGCGGGTCGGGTGAGCGATACTGAGCCTCCAGCAAGAAAAACCCACGAGCCACCCGGCACACGGGGGCAAGACTGGCTGCATAGTTTGTGGGGTCCAGGTCAAAGCGAAAATGCACAGCCCCTTTTTCAAAAAGCAGGGGTGAAAGTGTGCTAAAGGGGCTCACGTAGAAAGTGTTTGCCTCTCCCTGTGGCCTCTCTCTTGTCCTGTAGAGGGGTTTCCTATGTGGTGTCACCCCCTTGCATTCACAGGGACACTGGCAGGTGTCTGGGGGGCCCCACGTGTGACCTGGCTGCAAGTGCCCACTCCACCAGCTGCCTGGCTCCCCCATCCTGCCAGCCACCAGACCTAACCAACGATGGGGAAGTCGAATCGGTCAGGTACCTCCTCTTCCCTCGGACCCCCTGCCCCGACCCTTGGCAAACGGGTGATCCCCAAGGGTGTTGCAATCTCTATGCTGGAACGTACTGGGCTCCCGGATCAGGGTGGACAAGAGGCTCACCCCTCCCAAGTTGCCCATGGGACACGTTCGCCCACCATGCCCCACCTCCAGATGCCCTGGCATGTCTGCGCACCCTGGCACACTGGCCCCTGCCAGATGGAGAGAAGCAGCAGCAGTCACTGGGAGGGAGCAGAGGAGGAGGCTGGGTGGGTCCTGAGTTACCAGGAAGGAGGGGAGCAGACAGCCAAAAACTGTCCCGGGGAGGCAGCTGGAGACAGGTCCAAGACCCCAGCACATAAGACATCACTTACAAAATGTAAACTCAACAGTCAAATTCCTAAGGACTTTGAGATGGTGACTGCAGCATTAAACCCCCAGCCTGGGACCCTTCTGAGAGTGGGTCCCAGTGTGACCACACTGGTCACAGGCCCATGAAGCCGGCTCAGCATGAGAACAAAATCAGAATGGCCCCTGCAGGCAGGGGTAGGGGGTGGGCTTCATTCCATCAGAGAATTTCAGAGCTCCCATTCAGTCCTGGTGAGGTGGGCCTGAATGCAGTGCTCGACCCACCCAGCTGCAGACGGAGACCAGTGGCAGGCACACCCTCCGAGGTGGAAACAAGGACTCCCCAGGCAACTTAGAATTCCACCCAGGAGGAGCATATTTGACTCAGGAAAATGAAGACCCCCAAGATCAATGAACATCTGTAAAATTGTAGATCTTCAGGCACCAAGACTTCCTGAGCCTCTCCAGAGGCCACTCAGCAAGACAGTGCGCTCTCTCTCTCTCTCTCTCTCTCTCTCTCCCCCCGCTGCATGCTCTGATACCTTCAGCCGGCCCATCCAAACTGCATGCCTCGTCCTTCCTTAAATGGATGTGCTGGTGGGAGGCGGACGTAGATCTAAGCAATCACCTGAAACCAGTCCATCTGGAGTCAGCTGGGGTGTCATGGAATGACTCAGGTTTGCCTTCTCACCCCAGATTTACCCTGTCATGCACTGAGGGGCCATGGCAGGGCACTGGGCCTCAGTTCCCTCATCTGTAAAATGGGCACAGTGAGAACCTGTCCCAACTGCACGCTAGATGATGAAAATCAAAGGAGACCAGATTTGCGAATTCGGTTTAAAAGCAGAGATGTCCGTTTTCCAGACAAATCATGCCAGTGCCTTTCCACTGCCAAAGGATGCTCGAAGCCGCAAAATTCTACCCACGTCAGTGATGGGGGACCTTTGCATTTCCTGGTCCCTTGGCCTGGAGGTCCTTTATTCTATTAAAATGTTCCCTACATCCCCCGTCAGGGATCCCATTCTCCCAGTCACATCCTCATCATACCACCTGGCTTGACAACATCTGTTTTCATGTCATTGTTAGTGCCAGCAGCCTCCACTCTCAGCCCGAGCTGCTCAGGGACCAGCACCTTGTCTTGTCACAGCATTGTCCCCAACAGCTCTCCCGGCTTGCCTGACACAATGAACACTCATCAAATGAGTGGGTGGCCCAGGGTCTCTAGTGGTCACTTTACACCTTTTAACATAAGAAATTATCTTAATCACATTGAAAATAAAAGGTG
Organism: Neophocaena asiaeorientalis asiaeorientalis; assembly: GCF_003031525.2. Taxonomy (NCBI): domain Eukaryota; kingdom Metazoa; phylum Chordata; class Mammalia; order Artiodactyla; family Phocoenidae; genus Neophocaena; species Neophocaena asiaeorientalis. Next base: position 11,798,481 of record NW_020172818.1, on the reverse strand, counting down.
AGAAAGGGAAAAGAATTGGGGCGGGGTGAAGGAAGGGTAAGAAGAACGTCCTTTCAGGGTCCTCACCACCTTTCCCTGCCTCCTCCAGCCCGGCTCTCAGGGGACCTATGGAGTCAGACTGAGGGCTCCCCTTCTAGCAATCGAGGCCAGGACGCAGGCGGTGCACCTGCCCCAAGCTCTCATCCACGAACCCAGTAGCGTTTACTGGGCCAGGGGGTCCGCCGACCGGGCCTCTCGGATCCGCCGCCCCATCCCCGGACCCTGAGCAGTTCGATTTGACCTGGATGAGCCTCAGATATCAGCCGACAGGCATTTTAAGAGAGCAGAAATATTCGCAGGGCGCCTCCTTGCGTCCCCCGCCCAAATCAATGCGCCGTGAAGTTTCCAGCTCAGGCCTCACCTCCCGAATTTCTCCTTCGAAACCACCTCCCGCCCCCAACGCTGCCCGGTCCCAGCGTGGAGGAAAACTGGCTATCCCGGTCAAGAGTCCAGGTTCCTGAGGGTTCACCCGGAAGCTGCTTAGTGACCTTGGACGGGTCACTTGACATGTGTGGAGCACAACTGACGTGTCTAAGAAAGGGAGTAAAGACAATCTTTTCTTTGAAGGTCATAGGGTGAATTAAGTGAAATAGCGCGTGTTACGCGCCTGGCACAGCGTCTGGCTCAGAGTAAGCGCTCATTTAGGGGATGCGGCACTTTCTTCCCCACGCGGGGCTGTACTGGGCGCTGGCATAAAACAATCTATCAAACCACAGCCTGCCCTCAGCTCACAGGAGGAAACGATGTTGACAGATGTGCTTGGTGCAAGGCTTGAAGCCTGAATAAAGTGGGGGTCAGGGCAGGGAGCTCAGGCTCCGCCTTTGTTAATAACACCAAAGGAGCAGATATTATTCAGATAATTGAGGTGGGGGTATCTTCACTCTCTGGACATGTAGTCCCTTCCCTCCATGTGCCCACCCTGCACTCACACAGCCCCGAGAGCGAGTGCTTCCCCAGCTTTTGCGCCCTGCGCACCTGGCTTGATTTGCCGGGTGTGGCTTGGAATCTTGTCTAGCCACGTGGCCCTGGGCAAGTACCTTCACTTCGCTGGGCAGCAGTGTGCTGCTGTGTGCAAAGCGGTAACGGTAAGAATCCTGTCGTCGGTTCGTGAGGATTAAATGCGACCGTGCAAGGCAGGCGTTGGGCGCAGAGTCATGTACCCGCCCCTGCCCAATAGCAGGCAATCCTCTTCCTTCGCTGGCGTCCAGGCCTCAGTCTCCTAAACTGCGAGATGGATCCAGGGCAGGCCCTGGAGGACGGCTGAGCTCCGGGAGCGCACTCCGGGGCGGGACCTCACAGCTGGCGCACAGCTGGGCCTCGGGAGCCAGGCCGGGTGTCAGAGGGAGGGGCGGGGGAGCGTAGTTTTGAGCTGCGGTCGCCGCGGGGGGTGTCCGCGGCGGACTCCGCCCCACAGCTGAGGCCCAGCTGGCTCTAGGAATGGCGCGGCCGGGTTCCAGGGACTCCAGGGCGGGACCAGGGCGCCGGGGGGCGGGGTCTCGAATCTGAATGAGCTCCGAAGGGAAGAGAAACTACAGTGGGGCCTGGGGCTTGCCTCACCCCGCCGGGTTGCCAAGCTTCTCCAGAAACTCTCTCCGAAGGTGTCGGAGCGGGGAGAGGCGCAGAAGAGAAGGAAGGTTATCAAGAAAAAAGCATCTCTTCAGCGGTCACCCTGGTCCAAGTCGCCGTCACTTTCCCTCTAACTGGGGCCCGCGGTCCCTCCTATTCCGCCCCCACCGTTCTCCTCGCTAACATCTCCCAGAGCTTCAGAAACTGCAAAGCGGACCCTGTAGGCCTCCTACTCTTAATTCGACAGAGGCCAGTTTCAGCCTTGGCTAGCCTCTTCCCGCCTCAGGGCCTTTGCACTGGCTGGTCCCTCTCCACGGGAGATACTTCCCTTGGCTCCTCTTCGCCCTTTGGGTCTTAGCTCACAGGTCGCCTCCGTAGAGAGGTCCACCTTGACCGTTCCCATCGTGCTTCCTGTCGCTGTCCTGTTATCTTCTCCCTTCAAAGCATTCATCTCTACCTGAAGTTCGTATTTGTTAGTGTGTTCGTCTTGTTCAACCATTGAATGAATTAATGAAAGTACACTGGACACAGACTTTCAGTTTGTGACCTTGGCCAAATAGCACGACCCCTTCGAGCCTCAGTTTTCTCATCTGTACATGAGGACATTGATCCCATTGGCAACAACGGCACATCTCTAAGGCAATGTCCAGAATGGTTTCTCCAAATCTGACATGGGTTTAGGGAGGCACCGAGCACCTAGAGCAAGGCAACATGGTCAGTTCTGACTGTGGTCCGAGGGGGATTCTGCCAAGTGCTCTGGCCCAGGTGCCGGTGCTTCCTGGTGGCTTTGTTGCCATTCAGATGAGTTTCTGCATTCACGCTGGAGGTATCGGCAGTGGTTGATGGAAAACACTGATCCGGTCTTAGGCACTTGTGTGACCCTTGGCAAGTCACTTACCCGCCCTGTGACTTGGTTTCCTCACCTGTAATATGGGTTAATAGTGTGTCTGAGTCTAAGGGAGAGGATTAAAGGATTAATTCTGGGTTCACAGTGGTACAGAATCTTCCATCCTTCCACCACCATCTGAGGACAAGAACACCCCTGCCACTTTTCACCCACTCATCCCCCACCCTTAGGGCCACCCACCCATGCCCTTGGGGGATCCAGGCATCCCGACTTCCAATTGGCCAGCCATAGCAGCCACAGAGGGTATCACCACGACCAGCGCAGAGCGTGATCATGGCCATCCCTCCACTGTGCTGCATGCTTTCCTGCTCCCCAGGCACATTCTAGGTCGAGTCACCCCAGCTTCCTCTGCATTAGCCTGAATGCGACTCCATTCCCAGGGCCAGAAAACTGAGGCTCAGAGAAGTGAGAGGCTAGGTGACAGCACCCAGCAAAGGCTGCCTCATTCAGAAGCTCTGCTCCAGCTCTCATTAGCTGTGTGCTTTTTCCTGAGTCATTCGATCTATGCTGCAGTTTCCTCGTCTATGAAATGGGGATACCAATGGTGCATGCCCTCCTGGGAGTGAGGATTCGTTGACATAATCCACGTGGAGTGCCTGGAATGGTTCTTGTACATGCAAGGGCTCTACGCATGTTACCACAGTCACATCAGGAAGGATAGGTCCATCGTTATTTCCCAGCCCCAGCTTGGGAACGCAGGTGATATAACAGACCAACAGACCTGGGGAGAGCTCTTTCCCTTTAGCTCTCTCCAACTCTCCCAGGAGTCATTGCTGTGCCCACTTAGCAGACATGGAGCCTGAGTCTCAGAGAATCGGGGGGGGGGGGTGGGGTGTCACTCAGCCTGCCCCAAATATTTACTTCCAGTAGGTGTGGCCCTGACATTGGCCACTTGTTTGGTAGAAGAGCCCCAACTGCCACCGGAGGACAGAGACAGGGAACCGGTCATCAGAGAGAAAACGGGGTATCCTTTTTTAAGTAGCATCCCCAAACGCAGAGTTCAGCCTTCCCTCGGGGTAGCTCACCTGTGTGTCGACAAAGTGACAGGGGCCGAGGAGTCCTGAAGGTGCCTGGCTGGGGAGGCAGGGAAGTGGCCCCGCGCAGAGGAGGCTTTGAGGTCGCGCCCCCATCTACCAAAATCTACACCACCCAGCTCCTGGTAAACAGGGCAAAGACAGCCTGCAGCGCCCCGCGTGCGTTCACGCACAGACTCGCAGCGCCGAGCACGGAAAACCTCACCAGACCTCAGCCCCGCGCGTCTGCAAAACCCGCTTCCCATGGGTGGGGAAGGAGGCAGCCCCTGCGGTCCTACAGCAACGAGTTGGGATCCAGCCACCGCTCGGCGCCCGCCTGGAGCCATAGTTTCCCGGCCTAAAAAATGGGCAGCAAAGGGAGCCGCGGCGGGGCTGCTGCCCGGACCCACTCAGCCTCTGGTCGGGGCCGATCATTCTCTCTGCTCCCAGTCAGCCCGTTGAATTCGCTTTTACTACCTGCAAACACAGGTCTTTGTTGCACCCCGCCACGATGCTCTAGGCCCTGTGAGCCAGGCTTTAGGGGCAGATTCCATAGGTTCCAAGAGGAGCATCACCTCGCTAGAATTCACCATCCAGAAAGGCATAAACCTGGATTCCAGCCCCCACGTCTGAGTCGTCAGCCCCGACTCTTTCGGATTCTCTAGGAAAGTACACACGCACACACCTCAAGTACTCATAATCAAGGGTAATTCCTGGCAGTGCGAGGCATCTCACAAGCACTTTATTTCATTTTATACTCTTAATAATTCAAAGGGATTGTTGCCACATTCCACACTTTCTCTATAGGGAAAGGCTCAGAGAGGTTAAGTAACTTGCCCAAGTTCACACAGCTAATAAGTACCAAAACCAGGATTCCTAAGACCAGATGGTCTGACTCCAGCGGTAAACTGGCTGCTTCTAGGAGCACCGCCTTCTCTGTTGGGGGCAGGACGGGGGTGTCTGAATGGCTATTCCAGATCTTGGGCCTGGGTTCAGCGGAGCACATGCAGGATGTCGGATCTGATTCCTGGGAAGGCGTTGGAGACTCTGCGGAGGCACAAGGCGGGTGTGTGAGATGGAGGGTTGGGGGGAGGGTGTTTCCAAGGAGGACCCCCAGGATGAGAAAGAAAAGCTGAAGTCACCCCGGGGTACTTGGGAGTGCCTAGCATTCCTGTGGGCGATTCTTGATGCCTCCCAGGAAAAGCTTTTACATCCTGGGATTGATCCCACGCACACGCGCTGGGCACGTTCCCTCACGGTGTCCTCCACACAGCAGATGTTCCCCCAACCGCATCCGCTGTGCTCTAGGCTATGCGGCTCGCTCCTCTGTGGAGCCCTGTGGCGCAGTCTCTGAGTGGCTTCTCTCGGCCTCTGCCTGAAGTCTCTTTCTGCGGGCTGGAAGTCTCTCAGTACACCATTTCTCAGTTTATCTCCCCCCAGTCAATGTCTATCAGTGGGTCTCCCCCCCTCAAGATCATGTGTAAATATCAGTGTCACCCGGTGCTAAGTGACAGAACTCCCGTAGGACGTTGGAGCGTAGCCTTCATGTGTCTCTATGAACCAGAGCCGTTCATTGGAATGCGTGTATGTTGATTGTGGGCGTTGGGTGTGTGCTGTGTGTGTTTGGTTGGGTATGTGTGTTGGTTTTATGTGTACACAGTGTGCAGCAGCATACGTTGGTTTTGTGTGGTTCGTTGTCTGTGTGGCTTGGTTGTGTATGTGTTGTGTGTGTCGAATTGCATGTGTTTGGGAAGTGCCGTTTGTGTGTGTGTGTGTTTGTTGACTGTGTGGGTCTGTGTGCTGGGTGTGTATGGTTGGTGATGTGTGCTGGTTCTGTTTGTGTGTGTGATGAGTGTTGATTGGATGTGTGTTGGGTATCTGTGTTGGTTGTAACATGTTTTGCATGTGTCAGTTCTGTGTGTGTGTTAGATGTATGTTTTTGTGCTGTGTGTTGGTGTGTTGTATATGCGTTGATGATATATGTTCGTGTGTGTGTGTGCGTGCGTGCTTGCGCGCGCAAGAGTAAGCGCTCTCTGTCGCCGACGGAGCCTAGTCCAGCGTCAGGCTCAGCGCAGCAAGGGACAGGGGCTGGCGAGAGCAGGGGCTGTGGGCCTGCGGGGCCGCGGGAGGGCGCTGTGGAGGAGGCAGGCCAGTGTGATGAGAGGGTCGCCGAAGGCGTGGAGCGGGCGTGCTGTGCACGGCGGCAGTGGGAGCTGAGTGGAGCGGAAGGAAATCCAAGAGTCTGGGCCGGGCGAGCTGGGGTGCTCTGAAGAATGGACACCGGGCGGGGGTAGGTTGAGGTGTTTGTGCCGGCGGCGGGCGGCGGGGCTGGGGGAGTGTCCCGGCCCGGCTGCGGTGTGAGCTGCTGAGCGGGCGGGGACAGAGCCGAGGAGGCTGCACGGCCCCGAGGGCCAGGCCAGGCCGGCGCCAGCCGCCTAGTTGAAAGGCGGCCGCGGCCTCTCCTCTCTGCTTCCCGTTGCGCCCCCGAGGGCTCCAGGCTGGGCAGAGGCCGAGGCCAGGCCGGCCTCACCTCCGCGCCGTGGGTCACTAGGGGGCATCGGTCGGCGCGTGGCCCGGGGCCAGCCTCACAGCGGTAGGATTCGCACTCATGGCTCCCGCCTCGTGCCTCGTGAGTAACTGTCTTCACTGGGTCTCCTGAGAGAGCTGGACCTTCAGCCCCGGGTCATAGAGCAGAGAAAGGAACCCTAGAACTAGGCCCTCTTAGCGCGAGCTCTCCAGCCCCACCCCAGCCTCGCAGGTCCCTGGCCGCCCGGGCCCCGCCGACCTGCACCCAGAGCTAGGAGCGCCCCAGGTCCCCCGCCGCCCGGTAATCTCGGTTCTCCGCGGGCTTCCACGCCATGGGCTTTGGTCTCGCCAGAGTGGTCAGAAGCTGACTTTTGCAGATTGAGACGTCCGTCTCCCCAACAAAACGAAAACGCATTCACAGACAGCGTGCCGGGCAGGTGAGATGCCCCTCTTGTTCCCCAAGGGGCAGCGCTTACTTGTGGTCAGGGCTGGAAGGAGTTAAATTCGTAGAGCTAGGGCCTGAGTTCTGAGCGGCCGGTTTTCCCAGCCCCAAATTGCTGGCCCGGACTCTGTGACCCTCAACGAGAGGGAGCTGGGCAGTACCGGTAAAGCGTGGATCCCCGAGTGGAATCTGTGTTCGGAATCCTTGCTCTCCCCCTTATTGGCTGTGTGACCTTGGGAAAACCGCGTAACCTCTCTGAACCGCAGTGCTCTCCCTTGTAAAAAATCTCCTAGGGTTGTTGGGAGGCGCGGGGGAGGTGGCGTGCGCCTGAACTCCAGCGCACAGTAGGCTGAGTTAAGTGCTGGCTCCTCCTCCATCACTAAGTACAAGCGAGGTAGGTGGCGACTCCGCCGTGATTGACCCGACGTTTCCTGCCGGGCAAGGAAATCGATCCTTAAAGGACCAGACCCGGGAACCCCTGCCCACTCCGCCCTCGCCTGATAAACAAGCAACTGCGTTCCAAGGACTGGGCTGGACAAGAAGCAGTGCCCCAGCCCCGCCTCGAATTCCCGCCGGACCCGGCTGAATCTGGCTCAGGGTCCTCACCCCACAGCGGCGCGCCGCCCTGATCCCGCAAACATTTATTGAGCACCTTACGTGTGCACGCCCTATCGAGGGAGGGAACTCAGAAACAAAAGCAGGGAGGCAAAGAAAAAGCTGAACGAAAAGAAACAAAAATGGGGAAACCAGGGGACATAGGAGTGGAAGGAGACCCGGACCCAAGGCTTGCAGAAGGGCTGGGGTGCGCGCGGAAGCGGGCTTGGGCGGGGGTCCCAGGGCGGTGGCCGGTTCCATACTGGCTGAGGCGCTGGGTGGGGGAAGGGGGCGCGCCCACTTCGCCTGCAGCTACCGCCAAGCTGGAGCCTCGGTGCGTCTGCTGAGCGCGAACAGTTGCTCATTACTGCAATTATGTTGCTCTAAGGTTGCCTGGACCCTAAATTGCCAAGTTTCGAGGAGCCAGGAGGCCCGGGAGCCCGGGCCGGAGGAGATACCCGATCCTGCCCCGCCATTCCCCTATCCCGCACGGGTGGAAAAGATTCCAGTTTGCCGACGCACCGTGAGCTGAGAAAATTCAGACCGCCCCGTATAACCCGGGCGCCCTCCCGCGCAAGGGCTCGTTGACGCCTCCCCAAAATCCTGGGGGCGGGGGAAGGATTCCCAGGACCATTTCGCAGATGAGAAAGCAGGAATGGAGAGACAGAGTGATCTTCCCTACCCAAAAAGTCAGGCAGCTAGGAAGTGGCAGGGCTGGGATCAACCACATGGGCTTCTCTGACTTCAAGTTCAGTACAACCCCCAAGACAGGAGAGTCGCCAGGGGTGTTCCAGAAAGGAACCCGGAAGATTTGTGGAAGCCAGGGTGTCCTGCGCGCGGTCACTCGGGATGCTGTGTTTACAGAGGGGGAAAATATCCTTTCAGTGTCTGCAAGACATAGTGATGTACCTAAGCCCCTTTAAGGGGCCGCGTGGGCATACGGAGTACAAGACATTTTAAAATGTAACTCCCCTATCTTGGGGATGAAGAGGCCCAACTCGGGTTATGGCCGTGCTTGTGCCAGCCCAGAGGCCGGGGACTGCCTGGTCATCGGAACTGCACTCCACAGCAAGCTTGCTTTCTTTTCCTTGGGAGGGGAGTTGTGACAAGTTCAGGCTGCAGCGCCAGCCGCGGGGACAGAGCCTTTGCCAGAGCTACCTAGACTGCAGGATCCGAGAACCAAGGTACCCCGGAACTTGCCCGGCACTAGCCGAGAGCCCACCTGGGGCGCGTGCGCGGAACCCTGCGCTCTCTTGGAATTCGAGGCTGACCTCCCCTAGGGCTAGAAGCCGCGCAGTGCGCCACAGACTCGGTTTCCACATCGTGAGACGTCTCTATCCATGGAGACGTCCACCCTCCCCGATTCCAACGCCAGGTAACTTCGAGTTCTGACAACCCTTGGTTTGTTGGCTTCCCGTCGCAAAGGCTCGAGCAAAGGCTGCCGGGGGGCTGCCCAGCGTGGAGTTTGGAGGCGCCGCCACTGCCGGACAGAGCGGGAGGTGGGGCGCAGATCTGGTGAGAATTAAGCCAGGGCCCCCAACTCGAAGGAGAACAGAGCGGGGCCTGGAACACAGTAAGCTTTATTTGCTGGAGGTCATTTTCTGCCTTCAACATCCTCACAGAATTGCCCCCAGAAGGCTAAACTTGGCGCTCGTTCAAATATCTTCTCCTGGTAGCCTGAATATAACCTACTATATATAAAAGAAAAACCAAGTTTGTAGGCAGGGCTCATGCAAAGGACACACCAAGGCGGGAAGTATATGGTCGCCCTGGGTTTTCGGTAAAGATTTTTTTTTTTTAAGGGTCGTAATAGGAAGTGTGAAGGCGCTCACGTTCTGGGAGCTCAAAAATTAGTTCCGCAAACCGCGTCTACACCGGCGCGGCGATTTAGAGAAGCAAAGCAATGCCTCTCCATCCCCCACTTGGCCTCCTGTGGGAAAAACAGGTTTGCGGGGGTGGGAATTGTCTGGATTAGCTGTCTGCAGTCATCAAACCATTTGGGTGATTCGCTTTGTTTTCATAGACAGGTTAAAAGGGGAGAAAAAAGAAAGAGTCGGTTATGGGTCGCCTGAGCAAGTGTCGATTTCAGCTTAAAGTGAATTGGAAAATTGAGCCTAATTATCCTAGGTAATTGCTTCAATTCTCCACTTGACTTTGCTAACGCAGATCGGTCCTGTGCGTTCAAAAAGACACCCCCCCTCTGTCCCTGAATACCCCGTTGTCACCTTTGAAAAGTTGCTGGCATCAAACTACCATCAAACTGAAAGCAACTGGACATGTGAAGAGATGGCAAGAAGTCAAATTAAAAGACTAAATCAATAAGGATAATTTCTTGTAGCTTAAAATTAATTTATTTAACAAATATAGCTATAATATAAATGATAATAAAATTTCAAATATACAGTATATTACAACAATCCCTTCCAAAGGGAATCTTGAGAGCCACCCAAATGTACTGTTAAATAGAAAGAGGATTTTTAATTTTTATTTTACAATTTCTTTCTGGTACTGGTAAGAGAGAGGTCCTTTCAACCTACCTTTGTCGCGCATCTGTGTATCCCTCCCCCCAAAAGCAAATGTTTTGCTGTTGAAGTTCTCTTAAGTTTTCCAGTGGAAGGACCCGGGATCCGTCTCCCCCGTTAAGTTCTCTTTCTCTCCCACTGTTCTCATTTCCGACATCTTCAGACATGAATTTCTCTGTGCTTTTTCCTGCCTGGTGCAGGAGGCACGGCCTCTAGTTCTGGTGCAACCACTAACTCTGCTGGGGACTGTGGATACATTTCTCAGCCTCTCTGGCCTTGGTTCCCCCATCTATAACTCGAGGGGGTAGATCTAGCTTCTAGAAGAGCGCTATGGGACCCTTCTAGCCGCTTTGGGGGAAGGGATCAGACTTCAGAGAGTGAACTCAGGGGTCAACCGAGAGGAGAAACCAGAGCAGTGTAGGGGTTAAAGGGAAGGAGCCAGGTGGGGCCGAGCAGGGGAGCGCCTTGGGGGAAGGCTCCTGCTGCTTGCTGGAGAGATCGGCTGGCACCACAGGTAGGCGACCCTGGGCCCTCTATGTCAGGTGGTACATGCTGTAGCCTACGTGGGCTGTGTAGAGTCCCACGGGCGCCACGGGCAGCGCAGCGCGCTGGAAGGGGCTGGAGGCACCGTAGAGCGAGGCGCCCGCGGCGGCCGCTACGGCCGCGGGGCCGCCGAGGGGGAAGGACAGACCGAAGGCTGCGGGGGGCAGCATGGGTTTGGCGGCCATCTTCAGCTTCTCCAGCTCTGCCTCCTGCAGTCTCTTGGCCTTGGCGCGGCGGTTCTGAAACCAGATCTTCACCTGCGTCTCCGTGAGGCTGAGCGAGCTGGAGAACTCGGCGCGCTCGGCGATGGACAGGTACTGCTTCTGGCGGAACTTGCGCTCCAGCGCCAGCAGCTGGGCTGTGGTGAAGGGCGTCCGCGGCTTGCGGTTGGTCTTGTGCTTGCGCAGGGTGCAGGCCGGGGGGCTCAGCCGCCCTAGGGGGCCGAGAGAGAGAAACGCAGGAGGTTAAGACACCCGCGCGGGAGAGTCATCGGCCCATAAATGGGAATAATATTAAATTACAACACCCGCTCTTCATTTGCGTGGAGCACCTCAGCGCCAGGCACCATGAGAAGCGCTTGGAAAATATTTTCTCCAATTTCCACCGCAGCCCCTCAGGGTAGATGTTCTTGTCTACCTTTTGCAAATGAGGAAACTAAGATTCCAGGTGACACGAGCGCATGTTCAAGGCCCGAAATAACTGGGGAGAGGCGGGACAGCCCTTAAAGCTAGATGGACGCTTAAGAAGGCCTTTCTCAGTGGGGCCTTCTCCACCACCACGCCACGCACATTGGGACGGTGGATGTTAGAATGGTGAAACGCACGGAAAGAGGCCCTGCACCCAGCCCGGGATCCCGTTTAGTTTTAGGCGTTGGCCGAACATTTCTCTGTGCCCACTAAGTGGTCAGCGCTGGGCTAGGCCGTTCTGTGGCCTGGAATCCAGATCTCTGATTTCCACTCTTTCCCTTGGAACAATGCGTTCCTACAGGGCTCTAAGCTCGGTCCCTGCTGACTGGAGGTGGAGCGACCCCGGATGTCACGAATGTCGCACCACGGCCAAGCCTCAAATATAAAAAGTGCCATGGTTTGAGGAGGCGCTTCATCTTAACGGGGCTGCTTCTTCTGATTGTCTCAATTGTCTCCTGCGCCTCTCCCACCTCCAGTGCCTTGGCCTCTGGTCACTTTCAAATGTGTGTGGGGGGGGGATGTGCCTCAGTCCGCAGAGATCAACACTGCTGGTGCCCAGATGTCTTTTTCTTATGGCTTCAAAATATACCTCGAGGTTGGGCTGTGAGCGAGCACCACCTCAGAGGGCTCATGCAGGTCCGGGACAGGGTCTGCGGGGCCAGTCGACCCCTGCCACACCCAGCAGCTGCGGCCAGTTAAAACAGGGACCAAAATTATTCCCAGGACAACAGAGATCCCGTCGACTTTGGGTCGGGACCCAGGCCCTAAAAGAATCCTCAGGTCTTGGAAAGGACGCTTTGCCTATGCAGCAGCTGCTCTCGGGGGAGCAATTAATTCAAATCGAGAATGTTTCGCCAGGCGGGTTTTGCCTAATTATGCAATGTTTTCTGCACGCTTAAAAAAAAAAAAAGATCCTTTGGGCTCTCAGGCCACCAGGATGTGAGTCAAACGAAATCTCGTGTTAACATCCCTGCTTCTTCCCTGGTCGAGACCATTGAGAGTCCGGGAAGCAGTTGGCCCCTGACTCGCTTTCCGCCGGGCCACCCGAGGGGCGGGCGCCGAGGGAAACGTCACTCCCTTCGGTAGCAACAACCCAGCGCTGGGCCACCTTCTCCGGCCGTTAGGCCCAGGGAGGGGCTGGCCTTTCAAAGACGTTTAATCCCCAGATAAAAATCATTCCTCAGCATCACGCCATTGAATTCGGGTTGCTATTATGCCGCGCAAAATAATCAGAGGAAACGAGGAAAACTTGGGAATTTCCCGTGCTCCTGAAATATCTCCGAGTGTGTTCGCTGCGCAGAGAAGCCAGGGGGCCCGGAGGACTTGGAACGACCCCGGAGGCGTCTTTGGCGGCTGGAGTCAGCTTCCATGACCCAGTCCGAGACATTTGGGAGCTCCCTACCATGTTGGAGGGGGCGCCTCCCACTAACTGACTTGGTGCCCCGCCCCCTCCACTGGAACCTGAGCGCCCCCTCCCCCTAAATGATCCATCCACCCAGAGTACCAAGTGTCTACCTGAAACACGAAGGTGTGGAGGGAGGATTCTACAAGAGATTAGGAAATACTTTGGGCAAAGAAATACTTTGGGGGAGGGGTTGGAAAAGGGGAGGGGGCGCACCAGGCTTCAACTATGAGAAAGTGAAACTCTGAGCACTGGAAAGGTGTCCGCACCCCTAAAACCCACCCGTTGCCGGAACGGCGAAGTAACAGGGCTTAGGGTCTGAAAGAGGAGCCAGGCGGGACTCCTGGGGTCGTTTGGGGGGTGGGAGGGGCAGGAGGAGAGGGTGCCCAGACACCCGTGTCCTACAAGTGGATTCCTATCCGCAGCGTCGCCTAGCCAAGGCAAGGAGCCCGCGAAAGTGGACCGCCTGCTGGGCCTCAGCCAGGCCTCAATCCTCTTCCTGGGTGGGAGTGGGGTGAGGCATCAACCGCCGGCCTCCCCGCCAACCCATCTGCTGCACGGGCCCCGGGTACCGGGCTGCAGGTACGCAGACGCCCGAGACAAGCAGGCGCCGGCGCGCGGCCTGGCGCCCTCGGGTCCCGCACCCCCGCTGGCCCCCTCCCCCGCCGCCTGGGTTCTGGCTACTCACTGGCCGGGGGCGGAGAGAAGCGGGGGTTCTGCAACCACGGGGTCCTCTCGGGCTTCTCGGGGCTCTCGGCTTTGACGAGCGCATCTTCTGGCAGCTTGAGGAGTCCTCCCACCGAGAAATGGCCGAGCGGCCGCGGCGAGGACGGCGCATCCGGGGCGCCCAACGACCCGGGCCGGGAGCCCAGAGGCTGCGCGGAGCCGCCCGCCGCCTGTGCGCCCTCGGAGGCCGCCAGGACGCTGTCTTTGGCCCCGGGCTTCCTGTGATCGGCCATGAGCGCCTCCACGCTGAAGGGCAGAAGCGAAGGGGACACTTTGGGCTTGGCCCCCTCCTCGTCTGCGCCCATGGCGGCCGCCGTGGCCGTGGTGGTGCTGGGGGTCTGGCCCCCGCCGCCCCCCGCCGGCTTGCCGAAGGCGGAGTCCTCCACTTTGACACCGAGTGGCAAAGAAGTCATGTCAGCAGCCGGGGCCATGCAGAGCCGGGCCCCCCCTCCAGCCTCAGCTCCGGCCAGCCGCCGGGCATGAGCTTCGGGCGGGCTGGGAGCGCGGCCGGCCTCTGGGATTGCCCGGGGCCCTGGACGGGCGGGCCCTCCCGCGCGCGCCTCCCGCCCCTCCCCAGAAGACCAGCTCCGGCGCTCCGGGCCTGCTTATCCGCTGGCGCCGCCGCGCAGGCCGAGTTCCCGGGCGCACCAGCCGGCTCCGGGTCGGGCCGCAGCTCCCCAGAGAACTTGTTAATAAGGCGAGGCCAGTGCGGCGGCGGCCAATCAGAGCGCGAGGGGGCGGTCCCGGCGCGATCCATTGGGCCCCGCTCCGGCGGACTCGATCGGAGGCGCGCTGGGCCTCGGGGCGCGCAGGGCTGGGTCCGGCCCCGGGAGGGCAGAGGAGGGGAGGGGGCGCTCGAGAAACGTTCCTCTGCGCTAAAGCCCGCGCCGCCTGTCCCTGTGTGGTTCCTCCTGGGTCTCTATTTTACTGTGCTCCTGGGGGACTTTCCCTTGTTCTCAGTCCTTCTCTTCTGCTCTTCCCTCTCCTCCCCTTCCTTTATCGCCCCTCTTTCCCAATTCCTCCCTTTTTTCTCTACTCCTTTCCTGTTTCTCTCTCCTACCTCTCCCCTTACCTTTCTGTTCAGTCAGTTGCTGTGTCTGTTTCTACCCAGTGGATAGTGGAGGATAGTCCTCCTCCAATATCTGCCTCCCCTCTTCTCTACCACGATAATTTGTGTTGAAGCCATTTCTTATATATTCTTTTTATAGTTTAAAAAATCTGCAGGGTTATTTATTATAGTAGAAAGACATAACATTAATTTCTTCTTTAAGCATTCATTTTCTTCTGTTCCAATCTTCAAAACTTTACCTCTGCGTAAAAGTGGGCCTTTGTCTCCTAAGCGCTGGACTGAAGTTTGCCCAAGAAGCCACGCTCCCGTGGTGCTATGGATGTTAACAATAAGAATACATTATGTTATCTGGAATGGATAATCGAGTTTCATACCCGATGTGTACTTTCCAGCTGTGAACTTTCAGGAGGATTACAGCACCTATACCGACGACCGGCTCCGGGACGAAGCTGATCCTTTTGATATAGAACTTATTGAATATAAAACCAACAGAAACATCAACAAAACACTGATCTGGCCTTAACGTAACCTCGATCAGCGTGTCCGCAAAAACAATAACAGTCCCTATCTCTGGATCGCTGATCTTGTGTGTGTGTGTGTGTGTGTGTGTGTGTGTGTGTATGTGTTGGGGGTAGGGGGAGGCGCATTTGGGAGAGACGGCCAAGAAAATAGGACTGCTCCTGGGACGGATCCTTGGTGCTGGGCTTGAGAATTTTTATTTTGCCAATTTCGGAGGAAACGTGATTTTATTTTTGCTGTTAAAAGATAGAGGAAAATGAGTTGGGGGTGTGGGGAGACGGAGGATCTACACAAACTCGGGTCGGGGCTCGGCGGTTTTCTGAACCTCTTTTTTATGGCTTCTTATCCCGGGGACCAGGCCGGCGGCTCCCGGGGAGCTGGCGGCAGTGATTGGCGGCTCACCGGGACCGGCCATTGATGGCTGCGGGGTTCTAATCTCCAGGAAACACAAGGGGCTGCCGTGGCCATTTAGGGGTAATTATCCGAGCGCGGAGGGACAGCGAATTCCCTCGCCTTTTAACTGGGCGCAATAAAAGCTGTAGATTAGGGGCATCCAGATTAAGGAAAATGAATTACTAGAGAGGGAACTTGATTACCCGGACGGCGTCCGGGGTCTGGCAGGAAGGGTCGGGCTGCGGACGCCGGGGCCATTGGCAGCCTCCCATCTGTCCGCAGGCTCCATGACGTTAAGGCCTTGGGCGAGTTCGGGAACACTCTCGTCTGTGAAATTTACGCAGCCTCTCCAGACTTCTTGCGCTCCCGAAACTGCAACACAAGCATTGGGCAGGGTCTGGGGCCTCCAGCTCGCGTCCGGCCCAGTTGGAGGAGCGGCTCACGGACGCGGCCTCTCTAAAGGCACCGTACCTCTGGGGAGCACGGAGAATAGAGAGTCCTTCCTCCAGGCAGGGAAACCTAGACCCTGGAGGTTTGCCCGAGGGTGCAAAGGATAGAAGGCCAGAGATGAGCGACCTGACACTCAGCAAGGCTGTAGGCCAAGCACCTTGCTAGCAGCCCAGACCGGATGGCCGACTTCTATTGCCCGCCTTTCCAATTAAACTCTCCCTGGAACGGGCGAGCCGGAATCTCACTCTGCACTCGGTTGAAAGAGGGAGAGGAAACCGAGGCCCCTAGGCTGTATGGGTCAACATTTTAAAAGCGAGCAGTGTGACTTTCGGTTGGGACCTGCTGTGTTCTGCCCTCGTCTCCCATAGCAAAATGTTTGGCTCCCAGATCACTTTGAAAATCTAATATAACTAAGAACTTTCTAACTAGAAAATGCGCATCAGCAAAAGCAACTTCAAAGGCTCTGTACCCACTTGGAGTCCGCCAGATAAGAACCCCTGCTTTAGGGCGGAGCTGGGGCTCGAACCCCGAGAGTGCAGGCGCGCGGCGCAGAGGGGGCTCAGGGCTGTGTCCGGCGGGGGCAGCAAGGCCAGGCCGCGGGCCGGGGACCGGGCGGCCGTGCGGCGGGAGAAGGGCCGCATCGCTAATTGCGGGGATAAACAATCTGTCACGATCCCTCAGCGCGCCTAATAGGCAGACGAGGATGTTGTTTTTAGGCGCCAGCGGCGGCCCGATCAAAGGCAGCAGCCGGCGCAGGGGCCCTTGAAGTCGCGCCCCCGCCTCCTGGGAGCAAACCGCCTGCGCCCGCAGCCCCCGGCCCTGCCGCCCGCCCCTCTGCTTCGCGAACCCGTCCCGAACCCCACGGCATCTTTTTAGGTTCGGTCTGGGTTAGTGTCTGTTCTGGCTCGGCGCGGCGGGTTGACCGCAGCACCGGTGCAAGGCGAGCAGAATGTCTGCAGAGGGAAAGGGGTTCAGAGTGTATTCCACGTGGAGTCCGTGCTCAGAATCGCGCGGGGTTCTTCCACCGATCCGCCACTGGGCTGCGAGAAAAAGATACCCACGGTCTCAGAGAAGGGACTTAGAGAAAAAACCCAAAATATCCATCTGTCTCCCGGGGCGCGTTGTTCCCGCGGGAGGAAAGGCATAAGTTTGGGGCAGTGAGAGGGAGCCTTCTCTGCGTTGATTTTCGTCTGGGCCTTTTCGGATTTCCCGGTTGGCGGGTTCCGAGAGCTGACAGGGCCGGGGGGTGCGCCTGTTATCTCGCCGCCAGCACTAACCCCCAGGCGCTTCTACTCCCGGCATTTCTCCGCGTGGCCGCTGCAGCCAAGAAAGCCGGGCTGTAATTCATGCCTGGCAAGGGCAGGGCTGGCCCGCAGCAGATAAAGCTCCGGGACTGGCGCTAGGCTTCCGTCCTCGCGCACTCCGCTCCCCTCCCCACCTCTCCCGCCTGGCTCCTACTTCCCTCATTCCGGAGCATCTTATTAAAGCACTCTCCATGCCCCGAACAGATCACCTCAGCATTTCGGTTCCGAAAGAGGGTGTGTCCTGCGGCCACTCTCTGGGCAACTGGTGGTGGTGTTCTTTTTTTCCCAAAAAATGCCTATTTTACGGGACTGCGTGGCTGCAGAGGAAGGGTGGTGTTTTAAGACTCCCGCCTCGTGGACAGAGATTTGTTTTGAGAGGGACCCCATTGTAAAGACCTCCGTCACTATCTGGGTATTGCGCACGGATTCGAAGAGCCTGCAGGCTGGTCCCTCACTTCGGCATTCGTTGTCACCTCCGTCGGGTTTTTGTTTACGTCCCCTCCCCCCCTTTCCCAATGCATTTTGTGGCCTCGACCCAGGAATCCCGCGTGCATTTTTAAAATGTGCAGCTCAGTGGGATCCCCCGGCAATTAGCGAGCCCCAAACAGTCCTCTTTAATAGAATGAATGTGCTATGAAAACCGATTACCCGGAACGATTTATTTTGGTGGGAATTCACCAATCTCCAGGAGGGCGACGGAGGGGGAGAGAGGGGAGGTATTTTGTCCTGGAGGTAAGGGGGGTTGACGGGTAGACAGAAAGCACCACCCCGGGATCCCCCAACTTGCGGAGGGGGCCTCCCGACCGGAGTTCTCCAGTCTTTTGGTCTCCGTCGCCTAGAAGTGAACGGCTAGGAGTCAGAGGTTTGGGAAACTGTCCGGGAGTCACTGATGGTATCCTTCAGGAGGATTTCACAGCTTTCCAGAGAAAGACTCCGGAGAGCTAAGAACTCCAGGGAGTCTTCAGCTATTGCCTGAATATCCACGGCACAAATTCGGAGCAAAAAGCTTTCTGCTTTCCCGGGACCTGGGCAGAACTTATACCTTTGAAGAGTTGTGGTGTTCTTTTCAGTGCGAAGTGGGGGTGGGGGCAGCTACTAGTAAAAAACATTTTCTCCTTCTTGCTCGTTCCTCAGCTTAAGTGGGCCCAACTTGTGGGTGGAACTGCCCAAGAGTGGAGGATTTCACTGGGAGAAATCGACAAGCCCGACTCCCTGTATCTTCCCCCTTCCCGCCCTGCCCTTCCACCCCCTCCCCGCTTAGTTCTTTCCTCCAGAGCCGGCTGGGGCTTCCTTGTGTCTTTAAATTCGGAAGGGGGTGAGGGGGTCTAGATCCGCGAGGGGAGAGAGGGGCCCCCCTTTCAAATGGCCCAAATTAATGTGATCGCGACATGAGGGTGCACTTGGGGAAGATGAAAGCGGAGGCCGGCCGGCTCCTCCTAGAGCTCTATAATTATAGATAATATATCCCATTTCAAAGCAATTAGACCAATCAGGCGTAACGAACCACTTTGCTGCCGACGAATAACAAAGGCGCACGGTTATTTAAGCCTGGAGATGTCAGGCAGACCCCGAGGCTCCAGGGGCCGACCAAACATCTTCCATCCCGGCTCTGCCCACCCTGAGCTGAGGAAGGCTCGCCCTTCTCCCCCCAGGCTCTGCCCAGCCCACCGAGGCCCCCATCTCAGTTCCGGCAGGGGCCTGGACGTGCAAGGGTCGGAAGGAATGGGAGGAAGAGAATTGACTTTTTTTGAGTTGGGTGTTAGGGCTCTTGTCAGAGGTTTCACAAACTTTCCCCGATTTAATCCTCTCTACTCTGGGAGATAGGTATTACTATAGCCTTTTTCCCCCTTCCAGATGAGAGAATAGAATCAGAGAGGTTAAGTGTCTTCTCCAGGGTCACACAGCTAGTTGGTGGTGGCGCCAGGATCTGGACACAGGTGGTCTGAATCCCCAAACCACTCTTTTCACTCGCTGTAGCGGTCTCCTCTCCCTGAGCTGTCAAAAGACGAAACGCATTAAAATACAGAGGGTGCTGTCAGGATTTGGCGGCACCGCCTCCCAGTCCCGCCCCCAATCCAGAAAATGGGTTTTGCGTCCATCACTTACTACTCTTCTCTCCTGCTCCTCCCCTCCCCCTGCCCACCACATTCTCGAGTCTTGAAAACTGTCCAGATTTCCCGTGAATTTATCAAATGTGGAGGATCTCAGGTGTGTCAGAGAAGAAAACAGATCCGGGCTGCGAGCTGCTTCACCATCTGAAGGCCATTTTTTCCGAGCCTCAGTTTGTCGGCTTTAAAATGGGAACTCTGTTCCCCAGCTCAGAGACGCTGAGCTTGGCCCTCCCGCCCGTTGGCCATACCGCCGGACTTCGCGCTGTGGCAGGCTCCCAGCGCTGTGAGCACTTGGAGGTGCTCTGAGGCATCCAGGGGGTTCTGGGGCCTTCCTCTCGACTTGCAACTTCCTCCTCTAAGGTGCCTATGCGGGTGGGAAACCTCGTATTTCACCCGCGGCTCGACAACCCGGGGAAAGAGGCTGAGCGAAAGACCAGACTGGGCGGAGATGGGCAGGAACAGTGAACAACAGACACAGGCAAAAAGACACACAGCCTCGGAGATGGTTGGAGGATACAGCGATGGATACAGCGATGCCGAGAGCCGGGGAGTCTCTACGATCCTGGGACTTTTGAAAGACATAGGTATTGAGTGGGATGGATGGCGAGTTTGGGATGCCCAGGAAGGCCAGAGCTGAGACGGGAAAAGAGAACAGTCGAGGGGAGCCCAGGGAGTGTCCTCCTAAGTGTGGCCCGCACCCCGCCGTGGCTGGGCAGCCGACGGGACTGTGCCGAGTTCTCGGGCAAGGGATCCGGCCCTTCCGCGACCAGGAGGGATCCCTACAATATGGAGAGGAACAGGGGTGGGGCTGCGGGTGGGGCTAGGTGGTCTGGGAGGCCCCCGGGCCCCCTCTCAAGACGATTCCCACCTCCACCCCTCTTTCTCTCCGTGGTCTCTCTCCCTTGGGGCCCTGGCTTTTGACATTCTTCCTCTGCATCCTCTTTCCCTCAGTCTCTCTCATCTGTCTCTGGGGTGGGTCTTGGTCTCAGGTGTGTCTCTCTTGGTCTCTTCCGGTGGACCTGGCAGCCTCCATCTCTTCATCTCTCTGCTGTCTCTGTGTCATTCTGTCTCTACTACCATGTTTCTTCCCACCCCTCCCCTCCTCTTTCCCTTTTTCTGTCTTTTTTGCAGCCTCTCGCCTCCCCCCCAGACCCATGATTCAGTAGGAATCACTGCCCTCAAGTCTCTCCAAAGCTAATGCAACTCCAGCGAGTTCTTTCTGCAGATAGTTTCCCATTTCTGGAGCAGCAGTTGGCATCTTTGGAGCTGCAGGAAGTGCTCCTCCCTGCCCACCGGGCTCCTGCCTCTACTGCCCATGGTCTGGAGCTAGTAATTGCTCTTCTGAGCCTCAGTTTCCCCATCTGGATCATGAGCGCACAATACAGCTTCCCTCTAGGGTTGTCAGGAGGATGGAAAAGGAGGATGACAGAGTCTGAATGGTGCTCTGTGGGCACCCAGAAGGCTCGGCAGACCTCAAAGTGCCAGCTAAGAGCCCTTCACTCCCACCGTTCCAGAACCTGAGGGAGGAAACGGCGTGCAAATGCAGGGCACGCTGAGGAGAGGGCAGGAGTGGCCGGGGAACCCACGGGGAACAGTGGAGAACAGCAGGCAGCAGGTCTGTAGGGAGAAGCAGTTGGCCCTGCCCCTGCCCTTGACCCAGCGCAGGGCACTTAGACCCAATCCCAGCCAGTTCCCTCCTGGCTACTCAAGACTCCTCCTAAGGGCTTGCAGGGGTACGAGCCAGGCCGCCCCAGGTCTCTGTACTCTTACTACCCTCAGCTGTTCGGAAAAGGCGGTGCCTTGCCTCTACCCTATACTGTTCCCTTCCTGCCTTCGCAATCCTTGGACCTCTCTTTCCTTGCCCATGATCATGAACGAGGGATGCTCATCATTTGAGATGAGCTGGGTGCCACCCTCCTGGGTAGGGTGGAGGGCTAGGGGAGACAGTGGCTGGAAAGCCTCCAGCATGCAGTAGGCGCTCAATCAGTGCATTATGGAGCACACGTTCCATAGATAGGGAAACTGAGACCCAAAAAGGAGTCATTTTCCCACAGTCTCTGAGCCAGAAACGGACAGAACTGGCACTAAATGTATGTTGCCCAATGCCTTACCTAGTGCTCATCCTTCCCAGCCCCCAGGAAGGTCAGGAAACCCAGATGTTCCAACTGTGACCAGTGGCTTGCACCTCTGCGACCTCACAGAGGACCCTGTCCATTTTTGAGGACTCAGATGCAAAAGACTGTAAAGTGTGGTGCACCCTGGTGCACTCTGACCCTGGTAGGTTCAGGGAGCGTCTGTCCCCTCTCTCCAGCGAGGGCTGGGGCATGGGCTCGTGGAGCCCTGGGACAGGGTTTGTTTCTTGGAGCCAGGGCGGGATGGAGTGAACCCGCTTTGACTGAACACCTGCTATGTGCTAGGTGCTTTCAATGCATCACCACAGTTAATGCTCACAACAGCTCCCGAGATGGCCATCCCACTTTCCAGACGAGAAAACCGAAGGGACTTCCTTGGTGGTCCAGTGGTTAAGACTTCGCCTTCCAATGCAAGGGGGTGCAGGTTCGATCCCTCGTCAGGGAGCTAAGATCCCACATGCCTCCCAGCAAAAAAAAAAAACAAACCAAAACATGGAACCAGATGAGAAAACCGAGCACATTCCAGGCCGCACAGCTGGGCATCGGTGACACCAGGACTGGAAACGGCGTCACTGCTCATTTCCACTGCGCCACGCATGTAGAGAAGAGGGGGAGTTTTTGTTGTCCCACTCTCAGCCTCTGCACAGCGTAGATGGGCCGTGGATGTTGTAAATGCCTGCGGTTTTGATTCAGTTCTGTTTTTCCCCCACTGCCAGCGAGTTTGAGCTGGATCCGGACTAGACTTCACACCCACAAGTTCTAAGTGCGCTTGGAAGGCGCAGGGCCACGACTCCCTATAGGGCCACGCCCCTCACCATGCCACGCCCCTCTGGAATTCGGGGAGCCCTGGCCCTGCCCATGACCTCAGAGGAGGTGGGTAACAGGGTGAATGACAACCCCGGCCTGGACCTCAGTTGCTGCATCCATGTAATGGATGTGCCAAGCCCCACTTTGCCATCCTCCCTGAGGTTGTATGAGGAGGATCTGAGTCCAAGGAAACTGGAGAGCTGAAGAGCTGAATGCCAGGATGAGTGAACCATAAGTCCCATTAATAATAGTTAATACCTATTGACAATTACTATTGCAAAGCACTGTTCTGAGCTCTTAACGTGTCTTAATGCATTTAATCCTGACAACAACTGTATTTTTATCCTTGGTTTACATATGGGAAAGCTGGAGTTAAATTGTTTATGAGCAAAAACCAACATAAAAAATATAAAATGTTCTAAGATTTCACATGGCACCCAGGGGATTCTCAGGGTGCCCTTACTGCATGGATGTGCCTCACCTTGGAGCCTCCCGATCTGGACTCCCTGATGGGGAAGGGGCAAGCAGCCTGCAAAGCCTGGCCCACCCACGGGGCCTGGTGCTTCCGGTTGCTCCAGCTCTGATCCCTGGGTGCACCTTCTGGGGTGGCTCTCCAGAGCAAGCTTGTGTGGGGCCCCTGGCACTAGGACAGGGCCTGGCATAAAGAGGGGACACTTCAGAAGAGAGGTGAATGGATGACGAGCAGGCAGTGTCAAACCTTCAGCACAAGACCCTAACCCAGAGCGTCCCCATCAGGTCAGACACATTAGGGCCAGAGACCTGAGCCTTGGGGTCAAGGGTGAAAACAGTCCATTTTAGTGCTGATCAAATAGTTCTTGAATGACGTTTTCAAAAGAACACTCAGTTGCTGGCCCTGCTGAGTTTAAACCTCCTTTAAACATGAAGTTGAGTTCTAGCTGCCTTTTCCTCTCAAGATAGGGAGTTGAGGCCTAGAGAGATCAAACAACATGTGCTTGGTGTCACTCAGAAAGGCCTGCACGGACTCCAAGTCCAGCGGCACGGATTCCAAGTCCAGCGGCATGTCCCTGGCCAGCTGGCTGCCTCCACCCGGCAGGACCTTCCCTGGCTGCGTGTTTCTCCCTGTGTCAGACGCTGACTGTGGTGACTGCTGGATGCTGGGAGGATGTGGCAATGTGACTTTCATCCAGAGGCCCCACCCTTCCAGGAAGGCCGAATTTCCCTCCCTGGGCCTTCCTGGTGGGGGAGAATTATGGTCCGAACAGCCTTTTCCCCAACCTTTTCTGCAGGAATGAGCAAACTCTCACGGGGGCCCTCCCCAGCCGGGGGCGCCCCCAATGCTCTTGGGCTTCCCAGCCAGGGATACAGGGCAACCCCACCTGAAATGGACCCTTTCCATCCCTGCGGAGACCTCCTATCTGATCAAATCGTGGGTCCTGGGACGCAGCCCAATTAAGTGAAAATAGATCCGGCCTTATCAGGTTCAGGCGTGGTCCCAGCGGTGGTCCCCCGGCGGCCCTGGAGGGTCCCTGTCTGTTTGATTTTCCTGCTCAGACACACTTGTTTAAACAGACCCCTCAGGGCCTCCAGTAACTGGAGCCAGCTCAGAGCCTGATTGCCAGGTAAGGGGAGGCCAGCTCAGATGGTGAGTGGGGGAAAGGCGAGTGAGAGAGCCCAGGCAGAAGCCACCTTCGGCACCTGGAACAGTCTCCTTCTGGTAGTTTGCTCCTTGAGTTCCAATCCTGGCTCCATCCCTTCCAACTTTGTGCCCTTGGAGGAGTTCCTGACCCTCTCCTGTCTCCCTCTCTCATTCTCGGAGAAGCTTAAATGAAGAGGAATACGTCCTAAGTGCTCGGAGGGATTTAGTGATCTGGGAGTCGGCTTCTGCCATCACAACAACCCCGAGATGGGTCCTCCAAACCTGGGAGGTGGGCACTGTTGTGCCCACTTCATAGGTGGGGAAGGATCCTGAGAGCTACAGTGACTTAGATGGGCCAACATCTGGAGACAGCATCCCAACCCAGCCCTAAGGCCCCAAAGCCCGTGTTCTTTCCACCCCATGGTGCCCTGAGGACAGTTCCTAACTCAGGGTCAGGGTCAGGGTCAAGGTCCTGGGGTGTGGGGAGGGACAGAGTGCAGTGGCACAGCGATTGCCTCACTTGGGCCCATGGGGCTCTACCTGCTCCGCCCTCTCCTCCCCACATCTCCCCACGTTATCGAGCCCCCTCTCCCTTCGCCTCCAAATCTGCTCCATGAGCAGCCACCCTGAGCCCCTTGCTGGTGCCCAGACACTCCTGCCCCAGGACACCTGAAATGTTCTCCCTCAGATGTCCCCATAGCTCACTTCCCTCCCGGTCTCCATTCATGTGTCACCTTTTCAGAGAAGGCTCCCCTGAACACCTTCTCCCACTCATTCACTCGCTCCAGCCTGCTTTATTTTTTTCCGTAGCATGCGTCCCATCCAACATTTTATTATTATCTCTGTTATCTGTCTCTCCCCCTTCAACTTCAGCCCCCTACTGGCAAATGCTTTATTTTGCTCTCGACTGTCTCTCCATCACCTAGCACGGGGCCCAGAATATAGCAATTGCTCAATAAATACTTGTGAACGACTGAATAAATCTCCTGCATAGTTGCTATGATTTTAGGAAAGTTACTGACCTCTGCATGTCTCTATTTTCTCATCTGCAAAATGGGCCTAATAAGTCTACCCACTTTCTGCTGTGAGAAATAAGACAAAGGATGTGCGGTATTTGGTGCAGTGGCTGGCACTGAGGAAGCTTGCACTGAAAGTTTTTTTCTGACCAAAAGAGGTCAGTGGGCTTTCTAGAAGATTCTTGTCAGCAAATACAGTGATGCAAAAGGACCAGCCTTGGTGCCAGGTTTTGATAACTCACCCCAGAAGATAAAACCACTTCCCATCTGTTATTTCATCTGAGCCTTGCAATGACTGTCTGACCTGACCAGGAGATATTGGAGCTTTTTGCAGGTGCAAGGTCAAGTCCCAGAGAGATCAAGACATTGCCGCATTGTCACACAGCTCAAGAACCTTTCACATTCCCAAGAGAAACTCCCTTGTCCTTGCCCTAAGTCCCCAGCCAGAGGCTGGCAGCTCGTTGACTGACATTCTTGGACTTGATCCAGGTACTATGTTTGGGAGGATGGTGGTGTAGGTTCAAACAGGGTGTTTTCTTCACAGGAGCTGGTGCCAGAAGGACACTGGGGTACAGGGCAGCCTGTGCCAGAGTGTGGGCGTGGGAAAACAGACAGGGTTTGGACATGCTGAGTGGAGGAGAATACGCCGGACCAGGTGGGAAGAGCAGAGGCAGGAGGGGGAAAGGGGCAGGCTGTGCAGCATTTGAAGGTCAGAGAGGTGAGACCCCAAGGCTCTGTGGCAACCCTGCCTACCCTCCAGCATTCCCAGACACTCTGGGCTTTCGGTCAGGGAGGGCATGGGCCAGTTTGGGGCTTCCATGGACTCTGTTTTCCCAGCAATAACAGTCATTAAAGCTGTCTTCTCAAGCCCTCATTATCCTGTGTTTACAACCCTTCTAGAAAAACAAAAGCCAGCCCAGCATGCCTCTCCCCAGATCACAGGCAGGCGTGTTAGTTCTCTTTTCTGAGTGCAAAGAGGAAAAGCCTTCCCTGAGATTCTCTGAGGCTGAGTTGCCTGTGAGGCTGTGTTGTAGACTTTCCAACTTGGAAGGCAGATTTGGAAGAATTTTTTGGACTACTGTTAAGATTTTACCGTCATGATGCAGAGAACGGTAATGAGAAGGGAAGGCAGAGAAGTAAGTGATATTGGCTCTGTGTTAAGTGCTTTAACTATCTTATGCACCCAGCAGCCTTAAACCCAGGCACCAGTAACCCATTTAACAGATGGGAAAACAGAGGCACCAAGCAGCTGTGGTCTGAGGTGAGGGGCTTAGTGTTTGCTTCTGACCTCAGGCACATGGAGAATATTAATGATGGAGTAATCACCACCATGAAACTTGCCAAACACCCACGATGTGCAGGCACGTTACCTCATTTAATCCTCCTGGCCACATGGGGTCCGTGCTGTGGTCTCCATTTCACAGATGACCAAAGCGATGAGGGTGATGTGATGGGGTAACTTGCCCAAGGTCACTCAGCTACTGGGGGCTGAGCAAGGACTTGAACCTCGCAAAACTTGGCAGTTGTCGCTTTGGGGGGAAGACTGGAGAGGCTTGTGAAACCCAAAGGAAAGGAAACCAATGTTTTTCATGCCCTCCTTGCCCCCACCCCTCACAGGAAGAGTCCCCCTTGCCTTCTCCCTCCCCACACGTGCTCTGACATCAAAGGTGGGAGCAGCTGGTCCCTCTGCTCAGCTGGTGCATCTGGGGCAGAACAATCCCTAGCCAGTGGCTGGGTCTCAGCAAGGGCGGGAACCCAGAGAAAAGGGAGAGAGGGAGGAAGAGGGGCAGGAAGAGGAGGAGATGAGGGTCCATCAAAGAGGCTCCTCCCGGGCTTCCCTGGTGGCGCAGTGGTTGAGAGTCCGCCTGCCGATGCAGGGGACACGGGTTCGTGCCCCGGTCCGGGAGGATCCCACGTGCCGTGGAACGGCTGGGCCCGTGAGCCATGGCCATTGAGCCTGCGCGTCCAGAGCCTGTGCTCCGCAACGGGAGAGGCCACAGCAGTGAGAGGCCCGGGTACCACAAAAAAAAAAAGGTGGGGGCTCCTCCCACTTGCTCTGCTTGGGTGTGCTGTGCATGTGTAAACCCCCGGGGTGGGCTGGGGGTCTTCAAAGAGGAAACTTTGAGGAGCTCTGCCTCCTCCTGGATGCCAGGGCCCTCCTGAGTGGAGACGCAGGGCTTCCCAATGAGAACTTAAAAAAAATAAAAATCAATGCTACGGAATCATGCCATGGCTTCAATAATCCCATCAACTGTGCTGACACGTCACAGACTGGATGCCACGTATTCTTCATGTCTGACTTGCAACGTGGCCTCATAGCCCCGTATTTCTGGGAGAATGGGTTGAGTGATTTGCTGAAGGTCACTCAGCAAAGTGGTATCCCCACTGTACATCAGACTTTGATCTGAAGTTGTCCTATTAGGGAGTGTATCTGTTTCCTAGTATTCGTTTCCTATGAAGTACCCAGAACACAATTTGTTTTCTCACAGTTCTAGAGACCAGAAGCCGGTGATCAAGGTGTCAGCAGGGCTACACTGCCCCGAGACTCTAGGTAGAATTCTTCCTTGCCTCTTCCTGGCTTTGTGGTTGCCAGCAATCCTTGGCATTCTGTGGCTTACAGCTGCATCAGCCCAATCTCTGCTCTGTCTCCTCCATGTATGTCTTCGCATCGTCTTCCCTCTGTGTGTGTGTCCAAATTTCTCTCTTCTTAAGAGGACAGCAGTCATATTGGATTAAGGTACCACAATCCTCCAGTGGGACCTCATCTCGATCACTTCTGCAAAGATGCTATTTTCAAATAAGGTCCCATTCACAGGTATGGGCGGTTAGGACTTCAACATGTCTTTTGCAGGGACAGAATGCAACCCACGACAGGATGTATGTGTGTCCTCCTCTTTGCCCAGGGAGCTCTGTGGTGCTGCTGGACACCCAGGCTCTAAAAGCAGTAAACTCAGAGCAGAATGACGGCAATAGCGACTCCTGGGTCCCACAGCTCCTTGAAAGGACACAGTGTGCCTTCATGTCCTTTTTCAAAGCCCTTGCACAATTCTGTGCGTTAGCTGATGGGCATCCTTATACCCATTTCACAGATGAGGAAACTGAAGCTTAGAAAGATTCAGAAATAGTATCTGTGTGACTCTAGAACTAACCACTGTCCCCAGGGAGTGGGGTAGGCAGGCAAGGGTTAAGGCTAAGGCGGGGCAGGTGGGCCCAGTCCAGGCCCTGCTGACTTTCTGGGCCTTAATACTGCTACTCTGCTCCCTGTGGGCACGGTCAGTTGCCTGGGAGCTGATTAAGATGTCACAGAGGATTATGATGTCAGGTGCAAGAATCACGCTCCAGGAGGGGTGACTGCTGGGCCCGGAGGGAGGTTACCCTAGCAACAGAGACAGGACATCCATGCAGAGGAGTGGCACAGCCTGGTGGGAAGGGCATGGGGCTTGGGGCCATGCTGTCCTGGGTGCGAATTCTAGCCCCTCAGCTCTGCAGCTGGGTGACCTTGAGTAAAACACCACACCTTCCTGAGCTACTGCCTCCTCATACACAAGATGGGGGAGAATAATTCCATTCCTTTGTAGATCAAATGGAACAGCCGAAAAAAATCCCCTGGCCTCTGCAAGCATCTGCCTAAGCGCGTTCCCCAGGGAACCCAGGCATCAGCTCCAGAGTCGGGACTCAGGCGTGGGCAGGCTTGCCAGAGGTGGCAAAGAAATAGTGCCAAACTACCTCGCTGCCAAGAGCTGAGGCTGCTTAGAAAGCACTGTCACCTGGTGACGGGGAGCCCTGTTAGCGGCCTTCTTTGTGCCAACCAGCAGGAGGGGAACGGCTCTTCCCCGCAGCCTCCTAACCGTTCTGCTCAAATAATGCTGACCACAGCATGCATTCACCGCCTGTTCGCTTGTTGCTTTCACTATTTGGCCATGAACCCCGTTTATTTAGATCCCTAGAGCCCAGCATAATGCCGAACAAATGTTTGAATAAATGAAGGGAAAAAAGAAGGTGTTTTCTCAACTTCCCTTTTTATTCCTCGGAAAAAATTTTTCGTCTTTGAGGAAGAAATATTCCTCCTCCTCTGCGAAGGTACCCTCCCCAGTGTCCTTAATTCTAATCCTCTTATTTCCCTAGATCCTGACTTTCATTCATCTACTCACTCATCTACCCACCCAGGTATTCAGCAAGTCATCCATCCATCCCTCTATCATCAATTCATCCAACCACCCATCCTGTCACCCATGTATCTATCCATCCATCCCTCCATTAACCACCCACACATCCATCCTTCCATCATCCATCCATCCATCCCTCCATCATCCATCCATCCCTCCCTCCATCCTGTCATCTATTTATCTATCCATCCATCCTTCCATCAGTCATCCACCCTTTCACCCATTCACCACACACCCATCAGGGCAGCATACATCAAAGGATTTACCTCTGAGCCGTGTCCTATGCTAGGTCTGCGGGGCCCACAGGGTCAAGTCAGATGAGGATCCTGGCTCTAAGGAGTTCTCAGTCTTGCAGGGCTGAGAAAACATGAATGGAAGTACCCCTGATGCACGAGAGAAAGGGAGAGTATTTCAAAGAGGGGAAGGCCAGGTACTGGTGGCCCACAGTAGATGGAGAAGGGATGCTATAAATGGGAATCAGGGAAGGCTCCTGGGAGGAGTAAGAGCAGAAGTGGGGGGGGTTCTTGGGGGAGGGGAATTTGGGCGGGAGAGGTGAGCGAAGGGGCAACTGGGAAGCAACACACTCTTCCACAGCCCCTACCACGTGCTGATGTCTCCTCCCCTTTGTGGAGCCTTCACACAGGTTCAGAGAGATTAAGTAACTTCCCCCAAGTCACTCAGCTTCGTGCGTGGTAGAGCCGATTTGAGAGGCTCAAGTCTCAGCTCCTCAGAGAGGCCTTCCGGGACCACTTCTGCACGTCACACTGTGCCTATTTCCTTCACGCCATGTCCTTTCTGTGTCTGATGTCTCTCTCTCCCACTGGAAGGCCAGCTCCATGAGGGCAGGGACCTTGCCTCGCTCCCTGCTCTGTCGCCAGCCCCTGGAGCATAGTTGGAGCTCAGAGACGTCTTTCCTGAGATGCCGTGACTCTACCAGTCCTGGGTCAGGAGATGGTTCCCTGGTCCCTGACCTCCTGGCCACTCTTTGAAGCGCTTTTCTCCCTGGAAGCCTCCCTAATCAGCTGTCTTCTGACTCTGGCCAGACTGGCCTTTCAGGTACTCAGGGCCCATCTGCCAAACGAACGCTGCTCTCAGGCCTCCTCGCCTCCTGGCCCGGGTGGGCATCCACCCTGCACATTTTTGATCGTCTTAGGAGACGAGCACTGAGCAAGTAGATGATTGAAAAGATTATCCCAGGATGGGACTCGTGGAAGGCTGATTTATCGCGCGTCATCCCTACTTCAGGGTTTTTATTGGAAATTGAAGAATGGCTTCCCAACTTGAGCCTCGTGGCTGCGTTTAACCTCCACCCATCATGCAGACCCCCACTGGCTCCCGGGCTGTCTGCAAAGTCACTGTGCCTCAGAGCTCTGGATGTGACCCCAGCAGCGGCCCTGTACTGAGACCCCGCCTGCCCCCTCCCCTTCTTCTCTCCTCCCTCCAGCTCCAGCTCCCCCCTCCTCCTTTCACTCCTCTCTTCCCTTCCCTCTCCTTTCTGTACTTGGGGTAGTTGAGGGAGGTGGCTGATAGGAAGGGAGGGGGCTTTACCAAGAAAGTGGAGGGTCCATAACAATGCTTAAGTCGAATCCAGCTTTAGCCATCCTCCAGGACTCAGCTCAGATGCCTTCTTCCATGAGGCCTGCCTTGATTCTCCTTTCGAATGTATTTCCAGAACTCCTGGCTGGTCCTTCTGTTCATGGGAGTGTACCCTTCCCACCCGGCACCAGAGAAGCCTCCATCTCTGAAGGGCAGAAGTTCTGTGGGAGTGG
This sequence comes from Neophocaena asiaeorientalis asiaeorientalis, assembly GCF_003031525.2. Lineage (NCBI taxonomy): Eukaryota > Metazoa > Chordata > Mammalia > Artiodactyla > Phocoenidae > Neophocaena > Neophocaena asiaeorientalis. Next base: position 11,768,161 of record NW_020172818.1, on the reverse strand, counting down.
GCTTGACCCCGGAGAGTAGGGGCAGGAGGGCGGGCACTGAGGTGGGGCAGCTAATGTGTTGGGGGTCGTTGGCCAACAAGGAAGATCAGGTGGGGACCGGTGTCATGATCCAGGTGAGATTATAACCCAGGTGAGCTGTGCGGCTTTGGGCAAATCACTTTACCTCTCTGAACCTGTCGTTTCTCATTTATACTATGGTGATAATGACACCCACCTTAGTACAATGTTCTCACCTGGACCAGCATCATCAATACCGCCTGGGAACTTGTGAGAAAGGCAGATGCTCAGGCCCAACCCTCGACCTGCTGCTGAATCAGGAAGTCTGAGGTGGGGTCCAGCAAGCCCTCCAGGGGACTCTGATGTCCAGGAGAGTACTGCTGAAGCGATACCTGGGATAATGCAAGGGAAGGCGTTGGCATAGGGAGGCAGTGGGGACTCCTCGTCCCTTCCTGCATGCTGAGATGAAACTGTGGGTACTGTTCTGACAGGAAGATGCCGGCCAGAAAAAATGTGTGTGATCTGGGGTCTGTAGCAGCAAATGCTGACAGATCCGACAGATCTGCAGAACGCCCTCCCTTCCCAAGGCATCTGTGAGCCTCAAGGAAGGAAACAGCCCCTGGGGCAGGCCCCACCCTGGGGGAAGGCTGGAAGATGCAAGCAGAGAAGGAAACAGGCCTGGGTTCAAAGCAGACCCTGAGGAAGCCTCTGCGTGAGAAGCAATGCAGCGGGTCATCTGTGCTCCCCTGCATCCAGGCTGTGTCTGGCCACTTCTCTTAGAGAGAGATGGGTGGCACAGTTCCTGCCTGTAAGGAGGGCTGGGACGTAGAGCTGTGCAGGTAACTGACACCGGACATGTGGTGGGGGGGGGTGGGCTGACAGTTCCTACTGTGAGCCGGAGACCCTGGGAGAAGGCCCGGTGACGACGGAGGCAGAGATGGGGATGATGCAGCCACAAGACAAGGAATGCTGCTTGCCAGCAACCACCAGAGGCTGAAAGAGGCCTGGAACAACTTCTCCCCTGGAGCCCTCAGAGGGAGCACGGCCCTGCCGACACCTCGATCTTGGACTCTGGCCTCCAGAACTGTGAGAGACAAGGTTTCTGTTCTTTGAAACCTCCGGTCTGTGGTACTTTGCTAAGTCATCCCTAGGAAGTGAATACAGACTTTGTTTTAGTCCCACAAGAAATGCTCTGAGGAGGGCGTATTACTCCCCATTACACAGATGAGAAGGCTGAGGGTCAGAAAGGTCAAGTGCTTTTCCCAGGGTCACTCAGCGCCCGGGGGTCACCAGGATCCCAGACAAGATGTGTCTGCACCCAAACAGTGTGTGTTTTCCCAGTGTAGCTTTGCTGCGGGCAAGTGCCCATCCATGGGCATGACTGCAGCTTCTTTCTCTTTGCTCCTGTCTTGGGCTCCCCGTGGGACAGGTGCTAACACCTCTGACCCCAGGACCCTCTTCCTTCTCACTGTCTCCCCCTGCCTGCTCCCCAGGATCTCTCTCAGGGGTCCTTTCACACTTTCCTGTTCTTCTGGTTGAATAACTTGGAAACTCAGTCCTGAACAGCTCCCATCCTCTGGACGGCTGATTCCCCCACTACTCCAGGTATGGTCCCCAAACGGTGGCAGCAGCCTCACTGGGAATGGTCAGCAATGTCTAGAGCTCTGCCAAGATAGAATCCACATTTGAACAAGATCCCCAAGCACCCTGACCAGCACTAGAGTCTGCAAACTTGAGTTTGGGTCTGTACAGTCTTTGGCACCCATGCCCCCTGGGGCGTCCATGCAGTCCCCTGGCTCGGGAAGGGCTGTGTGGGGCAGTGAGGAGAGCGCAGGCTCTCAAACCAGAGCTCGATTTGACTCCTGGCTCTGCCACTGGTCAGCTGTGTGACTTTGGGTCAGTTTCTCAACCTCTCTGAGCCACATGTCCGTGTTGGTGGATAATTGAACCAAGCGCCTCCACAGAACCACATTCAGTGGGCTCACTCAGGTGACAGCTCAAGTACGCCAAAGCAGGGACTTCATGGAGGCTGGGGCTGAGCTCGAGGAATTCCTGGGGCTTCTGGGGAGACGGCCTCTAGTCCTGCCCACCATCATCACATCACCGCCCCCCCACCCTGCACATTCTTCTGCCCTATTTCTTGGGAGGTACCTTGAGGCCTGGTCGCAGGACCCTGGGTCTGGGGAGGGCAGCGGTGATCAAGGCCAAGGGCAGTGGGTCCTCCTTCCTCCCTGCCTGGGCTGGGGGCCCTCCTCGTCCACACCTCCCACCATCTTCAGATGGCTGTGCTCTTCAGCCCCTTTGCCACCTGCCTTCTCAGTCTGGTCCCAGCCCCCCTTTTCTCCCTCCCTGCCTCTCCTGTGTGTCTTCTCCCATCCTCTTCTCTCCCTTCCTTCCCCGCCCTCTGCCCTGGGCACACAGTGGGGAGAGATCCTTTGTTGCCCCCTCTCCCAGGACACCTCTCATCCTGGCCCTCACAAGCCCCAGGTCAATGCAATCCCTAAGATGGCGACCCCACCCAGTCCCTAGCCCCTCGGCTCTTCTCTGTTTTTTCCTTCCTGTCTCCCTGTCCCCGTCTCTCCCTCTCTGTCCCTTTTCTTGCTTCTCTCTGTGTTTGCCTGTCTGGGTCTGTTTCTAAGTCTCTCCCTCCTTTCTCACCATGGAAACTGATTTTAATTCTGACCTTATCCAAATGATTACAAATAGGAGGGGAAACCACAGGCCTGAAATCTCTGCAAGGAGGCTCCTTCCTCGGGGCGGGGCCGGGGGCCCCTTGCAGCCTTCCAAAGGGCAGCCTGGGATGCCCTCTCTCAACACCCCTCCCAGGCCTGAGCCCCGGTGGAGGAGGGGCTAGGACACACCCCAAGGCCCTGGGGTCAGAGGTCCACGTGACTCAGGCTGGTCTGGGAGGACTGGGCCGCCCTGACCTGGGCTTTGGGGCTGCACTTCGTCTCTAGGCCTCCTTGTATGCAGCAGCATCAGTGGAGTTTTATGGTGAGCAGGCCCGGGATCTGAGGAAGCTGGAGGTGGGGAGCCGCCCCGAGGCAGTGCACAGCCCGGACAGCTCACCTATCAAGACCTGTTTGCCTGATTCTCGCTCCCCTGGGGGCTACTCAGAGACACGGTGTGGGGCAAGGGACTTAATCCGGCCTCTTTCATCAAAGGAGACTTGCCTCTCCCTTCATCCTTCCCCCTCCCCAGAGATAGACCCACCATCACCTATCACTTCGGTCCCTTAGAGAGAGAAACACCTCTGTCCCCACTCCTCATATCCAGTCCTGAGGTTTAGCCAGTAAGGAAGGATGGGGATTTGCAAGATAGGGGATAAGATTACATTAAAAGGTTTGATTAAGGAAATAGAGGAAACGGGGTTTAGTGTTTCTTACCTCTGTTCTGGGTCTTAAAAATGCATGCTTTTATTCCAGTTCCGAGGCAATCAGCCACAATCTTGGGCTGCAGCCTCCAACTTTACTGTTGAATGCCCTCCGTGCACACTGGCATGTTCACTCGACATGGACACACACTCACATCCACGCACACTCAACTCATACGCTTGCATACATACTGAGCGCTTCTACACACTCACGCACACAGACCCACAAGCTTATGCACACTCACGCGCGTGCGCGCGCGCACACACACACACACACACACACACACACACACACGATTTCCCCAGCTCTAACTGAGAAAACATACAGACTCCCAAGACTGCTGATGCTACAAGGGAACCTCAGAGGCCCTCCGGTCCAGGAATGGCAAACGCACTTGGCCCAGGGGCAGGTTGACCCCAGCAGGGTGGGACCATGCCGACCACCACAGCTCTGGTCCCCTGGAGAGGAGGAAGCCAACACAGCGCAGCAGCTGGTGCCGTGGGGGTCCTGGCCGGGGCTCACCCAGCCTACTGCAATTTTAAGAGATGCTAGAGACCCAAACTTTTATTAGGAATTTCCCAATGTAAAAACGCTGGCTAATGTCATTAACTAAAAGCAACAACAGCTTTTCAGGCTCCATCCATCCTGGATGGATTGAGGTCCTCTTAGCAGGCCCACAGTGCCCATTTCCCAGATGGGGAAACTGAGGTTCAAAAAGTTCAGTGGCTTCTCAAGGGTTACTCAGGAGAATTGACACAACCAGGAATAGAGCTAACATCTTTTGGGGTTTCTCAACAACTTGAACCTGATAAATCCAGATTATTCACCAAAACAAAGAAAAGTTTATCAAAGCAGTCGCTTCCCTTAACCTAAAGTTAATATTCCTCTAACAGTTCAAATGTCACTTACCCAGAGTGTCCCGTTTAGAGAACCTCCTGCCCTTTGCACTCCCTTCTCTTTACCCCACAACCTGTTTTTGTTTCTTTCTAGCAGTCATCCTGATTGTAAATGAGCTTCCTTTGCCGGGAGTTTATTTTTAATGGTAGTCAGCGGCCTGTTCTCCCTGCCCTCAGGCATATGGGAGGTCTCCACACAGCCTTTCCTGGCCCCTCATCAGTGGATGGGGCCATGTGACTGGTTTTAGCCAGTGATCTGTGAGCAGAAGTAACTTGTGTCATTTCCGGTGAAAGATTTCATAGCTGTTGTGCGATCCTACAGAACACCCCTCCTCCCGCGCATGGTGACTAGCAGTGTCTTGGAGGTAACTCCTCCATCAGTCTGTTCCCAGTGATGAGCAGTGGCCCCCAGGTGACCCATGGTGGATGTGCAGCCTGAGAAAGAAAGAAACTTGTGTTAAGCACGGAGACTGAGGTGTTGTTTGTTACTGCAGCATAACCTTTCCTATCCTGACTGCTACACTTTTAAAATGCCCAGTTCCCACTATTGCAATGTAGGGAGAAACCTTGCCTGTTTGTTCACTGTTGGTTCACACCGCCTAGACCCAAACCTGGCACTTCGTATGTACCTAACGAATGTCTGCTGAATAAATGGATACATCAGATGGTGCAGTGAGTGACAGCACAGCCCTTTGAAATAAGACAGACCCAGGCTGAAAACCCAGCTCTGCAGAACGACTTTGAGCAAGTGACAACCAGTCTCAGCCTCACTTTGTTCTCCTGTCAAATGGGGCCGCAATGAGCCCCATCTCACATGGGTGTGCCACAGGTGGACTGAGAACACTGTCCTGCACTCCCAGGACTGTGCCTGGATCTGGGTAGATGCTCACGAACAAGAGCTGATGATATTTTCATTAACGTGATTGACGGAGCCCGGGGAGTAGCTTTCGGAATTTCTCCAGATGCGTGGTACAACTCCTATGCCAGGGCCCAGTCCTAGAGGGTCTAGTCTGGTAGACCTGACCCGGAGCCAGAAATCTGCATTCTAAAGGAGCTTCCTGGGTGACCTGATGCAATGGCTTCAGAAGCCTCACCTGCTTTCACTGAGCCTGATCTATCATCAGTTCTGGGAAGGTGGAAGGCTTGATCCGCCTGTGTTTAGTTTGACATCTGACAGGAGGGCTCGTGGTTTTCTCACAGCGATAATACTGAAAACAGTTTGAAGCACTTGCCATGCACCAAGCTCTCTGCCAGGGTGGCTAGCAGGTCTCCCCTCATAGGGACCCAAGAGGAAGATGTTGCATCCCCACTTTACAGATGAGGAAACTGAGGCTCAGAGAGGGATGGGTCTTGCCCAAGTGCACCCAGCTGGGGAGTGGTGGAGACTTTGGGGAACTCGGTTTCACGTTCTGTGATGTAATGAGTGACCCAAACTGTAAATGATATTGATGTGAGTGAGGAGGTTTGTATGTGGAATCCTGCAGGGATCTCCAAAAAAGAGAGGATTAACAAGATGAAGTATAGTGCAGTTCAATCTAAACGCTGATATTTACTTAAAACAATTCTATTCAGGTATAGTCAAATACAATAAGATATACGTATTTAAAGGGTATGATTTATTAAGCTTTGACAAATTTAAACACGTACGCAGACTTCATCGTAATGGAGATCTTGAATGTGATATTTGTCTTAGTCACGTCAGGCTGCCACAACAAAACACCACACACCGGGGTCCTTAAACAACAGGCATTTGTTTCCTCACCTCTTTGGAGTTTGGAAGCCCGAGTTCAGGGTTCCAGGATGGTCAGGTTCTGGTGAGGACCCTCTACCTGGCTTGCACATAGCTGCCCTCTCCCTGTGCCCTCACATGGCATAGAAACAGAGGCAGATCCCTCTCTCCCTCTTCTTATAAGACCATGAACGCTATCGGATTAGGGCCCCACCCCATGAACTCATTTAACCTTAATTACCTCCTAAAAGCCCTATCTCCAAATACAGTCACATTGAGGGTTAGGACTTCAATCTGGGGGGAAACATAATTCAGTCCATGGCAATAACTAACTTTTAAAACTTCATTGGTTATCCAAGTGTGGATAAAAATTTATACTCATAGAAGTTTATTGCAGAATTATTATAATAGTGAAAAACAAAACCACTTAAATGCCTAACCGTTGGAGAAAGGCTGGAAAAATTATGGTGTGTTTACAAAGTATATTATGAATGTAAATCCAGATCTAGGGCAGTACCTGACACTTAGTAAGTGCTTAATAAAAAAGTTTAAAAGCTATGCTTACTAAGAGTTTCCAATGATATGGAGAAATGCTTTAGATACAATATTATGTGAAAAAAAATCAGGATTTTAAATGGCATTAGAAAGCTACTTCTAACCACATATACGACAAACAGAGAAAAGACTAGAAAACATAACAATTTTAAGAGAGATTGTCCTGGGGTGATGGGGTTCATGGAAATTATATTTGTTGCTTTAAATAATACTTTTCTTTAGTTTCCTAATTCTTTAAAATCAGCACACACTACTTTTATAAAGAGGAAAGAAACCTGCATTTGCCGATTAGAAGTGGCACTGAAAAACGGGAATGGGAGAGGAGAAACCCAGCTTGACACACGTTCGTGAAAATGACCACAAACAATTCAAAAAATAAGACAGATATGGGTTTGTGTCACAGATGCAAACAGATGTGTAATTTGGGGGCGGTTCACTTAGATTTCCTTGGAACTCAGTTTTCACATCTATAAAATGGGTACCATAATGGGCCCCTTGGAAGGATGCTGTGAGATTAACTGAGTATGTGTTTTATCCTTGCTTTTCCTGCCTCCATCCTCCCTGATTGCTTTCTTTCGTCTTTTGTCTGCTCTTTACATTGCTGATTCTTTCTCTTGTTTATCCAGTTAACATTTGTTGACACAGTTTTTTCCAGGCGTGGACTAGCTCCTGGGGTTGCAAAGATAAATCAGACATTTACTCCTCACCTTCCAGGAGTGGGAGAATGTCCACAGTGGGCCAGGGACAGGCCAGGCTTTCGGGGCCAACCACTTCTTGTTGTCATGGTAACACGGGCACCCACTCACCTGCCAGAGGAAACTGTCTTACATGGACTGACCCATCCGTGAAAATAGGTTTACCTACCCATGAGGGGCTGGCCCACAGGGGCCCTCTACTAGCAAGTTCTGGACCCATAATCCTACTTCCGCCTAGGGAGAAGGAAGGCTGCAGATGGGATACATAACCCTGACATCAGGTGGACTTAAGAAAGAGCAGACATCTGACCCAGGCCTGGAAGGGTTAAATTGGAGCTTAACAGATTAGGAAAGTTCAGGGCAGAGGGAAGAGCGTTTTCAAAAGCCTGGGCTTTGACCTGCATTGTGTGCAACGTGACTCATTCTGGATGGAGTGGAGTATAGACCATGAAGGCAGCAGTTGGAGAGGCTAAGGGGGTAGATAGGGGCAGGAGCCACATCCCAAAGGGCTTTGTAGATGGGGCTGGACAGTTAGATCTTTAACCCAGAGGCAACGGGGAGCCATTGAAAGGCTCAGGCATGGGGAGGCACCCAGACTGACTTCCTTAGGTAGAGACGCCTGTGGATCCCTGAAGAGGGTGGAACAGGAGAGAGAAAGGAAGCAAAAGCAAGTTTGAGAGCTGTTTTATGATATAGGGAGGGCTGTGGGGACGTGCTGGGGCAGGCAGGGGTGGTAAAGTCTGAAAGATACAGGGAAGGGAGAGCTGACAAAGCTTGGTGACTGCCTGGATGTGGGTACGGTGGAAATGGAGTGTGTAGGGAAGGACTGCCAAGCTCCTGGAGGCAGTGACTGGGGACAACGGTGGTCCCTTCAAAGGCAGGAAAGCCTGGGAGAGAGAGGGAGGGGGAGGAGGGGGGAGAGGGGGGGGAGGAGGCACTGATTTCCTCACTGGGGCAGGGGTGGGGGTGAAGGAACTCTGCCTGGGGGAGCCAGCAGTCTCTTCTCCAGGCCCTTGGGTGACCTTCCTGCCCTTCAGAGGCCCTGCCAGGCTTAATAAGGGCCTGTGATGTGTGGAGACTATCAATTAGTGAGATGAGTTTATTTTGAAGTCCAAGATAGGAATGGTGGTGTCTCGACCAGGTATGTGTTTACACCTCCAGGTCGGTGAGGCCAGAAATAAACACTTTGTCCCAGCGTCAGAGCTGAGCCCAGGCCCTAGAAAGGTGCTGTGCCGAGGTCTGCCCTCCAGACTCTGGGTCCTGGGGGAAGGAGGCCACACTCATTTATGGGGCCCCTGTTGTGTGCCAGGCAGTGCTGAGAGGCAAGAATGATGCAAAGGGACCTTCACCCTGGAGACACTTGTCTGGGGGCAACAGGCGGGTCCAGGCAGTGACAATGGGACGCAGTCAGTATTGGCAAAGAAGGACTTGGACTTGGGGCTGGGGGCCGGGGGGGGCATCTTTGCTGAGCATTGGAAGAAGATAGTCTGGGGGTGGTGCTGTGATGGGGTGGGCAGGGGGCTGCACTGAACTGTGTGTTCGTGTCCTGTGGCTGCTGTAACAGGGAACCATTGCTTGAGGGGCTTCAGACAACAGGGACTTATCCTCTCAGAGTTCCGGGGGCCGGAAGTCCAAAGTCAAGGTGTCAACAGGGCTGTGCCCCCTATGAAGAATCCAGAGAACGATCCTTCCTTACCTCCTCCCAGCTTTTGGTGGCTGCCTGCAGTCCTTGGCTTGTAGACACATCACTGCAACCCCTGTGTCTGTCTTCACACTGCCTTCTCCCCTGTGTCCGTGTTTCTTCTCTTCTCAGAAGGACACCAGTCATATTGGATTAGGGTCCACCCTAATCCAGTCTGACCTCATCTTAATCACATCTGCAAAGATCCTAGTTCCAAATAAGGTCACCTTCACAGGTGCCAGGTAAAGATGAATTTAGGGGAGACGATGTTCACCCCAGAGCAGACTGCGAATGGTTCATTGCGACTTGGACTTTCATCTGAGATAGGCGAGGGGTGCTAAGCAGACCTAGCTGGAGAGGGGAGGCACAGGCCAGACCGTGGGAGCCTATAGGCTATGCAAAGAGCCTAGGTCCCGGATTGCAAGGTCAACAAACACACGTCCCCTGTCCACGGAACACAGGTGGGAGACCCGGAGTGGAAATCCTTGCAGAGTAATGCAGAGAGGGATCTTGATTTGCATCTCCGATTTGCATCAGAGGACTGTCTAAATGCAAGGGGTTCTGGCTTCATCCTCACCAGCACGTCTGCAGCCCTGACACTGCAAGTTTATTCCTTGGCAACAGTTAAGGTGGAGAAAGGCAGCCACACCAGGGGCAGCCCCTCTTTCTGGTGTCTGGGATTGGTTTCCTTCTTCCTACAGCAGCCCTGTCTCCAGAATTTGAGGCAGCCACCACTCTCCCTCCAAGGAAGACCCCCTGCTTTGTCAGCCTGGGCCTGGTTCTCCCTGTCCCAGATCTTCTTGGGCTCCCTGAGCGCCGTCACTTAGAGTCACTCGTGATACCTGGTGCCCAGGCTGCATCTCCTCTAAGGACGCTGGGAGAATGGGATGCTTACTTCTCACTTCTTGGGTACCAGGCATTATGCTCACCACTTTAAATTCATTTCCAATCTGAGGGCTCCCACTCACTGTGAACTTGGTTATCCTCATGTTACGGAGGTGGGTGCTGAGGCCCAGAGCAGCTCAGCCGTCAGCCAGTGAGAGGTGTGATGGCTAATTTCCTGCATCACCTTGGCAAGGCTACGGGGCCCAGCTGTTTGGTTGAACGCCATCCTAGAGAGTACTGTGTAGGTATTTCTTCAGTGTGATTAACACTTGAATCAATGGACTTTATAGACAAAAAGACTGTGTGATCTCACTTGTAAGTGGAATCTAAGAAATACACAACCAACTAGTGAATATAACAAAAAAGAAGCAGACTCACAGACATAGGGAACAAACTAGTGGTTACCTGTGGGGTGAGAGGTATAAACTATTGGGTGTAAGATCAGCTCAAGGATGTATTGTACAACACGGGGAATAGAGCCAATATTTTGTAATCACTTTCATGGAAAGTAACCTTTAAAAATTGTATAAAAGAGTTTAAAAATAAAATCAATGGACTTTGAGTAAAGCAGATGACACGCCATAGTGTGGGTGGGCTTCACTCAATCAGTGGAAGGCCTGAGGAGCAAAGACTGAGGTTTGCAGAAGAGGAAGGAACTGCCCTTAAGACTGCATCCGAGGGCTTCCCTGGTGGCACAGTGGTTGGGAGACCGCCTGCTGGTGCAGGGGACACGGGTTCGTGCCCCAGTCCGGGAGGATCCCTTCTCTCTCTCCATATATATATATATATATATATATATGCATGTATAAAAATATACGTACATATATATAGTATACATATGATAGATACATAGATATAGATGCACACATAGATCTAGATATATAGATAAATATCTATATCTTTCTGTCTCCCGATTGGTTCTGTTTCTCTCGAGAGCCTTGATTTACACAAGCAGTGAAGCGGTGATTCAAATGCTGGGCTGCCTGACATCAAGCTTCTCTCCCACCCTTTCCGTTGCAGGGCCCCCTGGATGAGATGCACCAGGCACACAGGGGCGGTGTCTGAACCCTCGCGGAGCGGCAGCATTTCAGCATCACCTGGGAGCTGGTTACCAGTGCAGTTGAGAAACCAGAGCCCAGTCTGATTGAACCAGAAACAACATCCCAGCAAGACCCCAGGTGATGCAGAAGTGCACTGCAGTGAGAAACGCCACTGGGAGGGCCGGTCCTTCTCCTTCTCTAGGCAAGCCTTCCACCTCCCCCACTGTCCCAGCTGTCCTGCTGTGGCACACAGTAGACACTTAATCAATTCTGATTGGCTGATGAGTTGACCTCTGTCCAGCCACTGATATTTAGAATTTGCCCTTCCAACCTCTGTATCTTTTATTTCCTCTCCAGATTTCTTTTTTTAACTGGGGTAAAATATACATAAAACTTTCCATTTTAGCCATTTTAAGGTGTACAGCGCAGTGGCATTAAGTATATCCACAGTGTTGTGTAACTGTCACCACCATCCTTCTCCAGAACTTCTTCATCTTCCCAGACTGTAACTCTGTCCCCATTAAAGGTCTTCTTGTTTCTCCTGCCCCAGCCCCTGGCACCCACCGTTCTACTTCTGTCTATGAATTTGACTCTAGGTGGCTCACATAAGTAGAATCATGCAGTATTTGTCTTTTTTGACAAAGTCATGCTCATTTCACTTAGCGTAATGACTTCAAGTTTCATTCATGTTGTAGCATGTGTCAGAGTTTCCTTCCTTTTTAAGGCTGAGTCATGTTCCCATTGTATGGATGGACCACGTTTTGTTCATCCATTCATCTGCTGATGGATTTTAGGTTGTTTTCCACTTTTTTGCTTGTTGTGAATAAGCTGTGAACACGCGAGTAAAATATCTGCTTGAGTCTCTACTTTCAGTTCTTTGGGTGCATATCCAGGAGATGGAACTGCTGGATCATATGGTAATTCTGTTTAATTTTGTGAGGAACCGCCATCCTGTTTTCCACAGCAACTGCATCATTTTACATTCCTACCAGCAGTGCACAGGGTTCTAATTTTCCACATCCTCGTCAATATCTGTTACTTTTCTGTTTTGTTTAACGGTTTTGATAGCGGCTATTCTAAGGGGGTGAGGTGATATCTCGTTGTAGTATTGATTTCAGGCTCCGTTTCACACCTGGTACCCCGAGAAGGCACCACGTTTTATCTACGTGCATCCCCCACACTTACTCAATGCCGCACACAGCAGGAACCCAGTCACAACGTGCTGAATGAGTTAGTTACTTGAGAGATTTTTGGATGAATTCTGGAAGCCATGCTCGGTGTAAAAACCCTCTACCTGATCAGAGTAATCTGCCTTGCATTTCTTTGCTACAGTTCACACAGCTTCTGACCGGGAAAGCAAATCACATCTGCTCCCACCATCCCGGGGGCCTGGAGAAGCTAAAGGGCGAGCGCAGCCTGGCCGGCCCTCCCTAAGCTGGTGAGTGTAGCACACAGGTGAAGGGCTCTGATTCAACGAGGGCTTTTTTCCCTGTTGTAATTTTTCCCCAGCGGACCCATAATTTCACTGGCAATTCATGATGTATGTTGGTGCATGCAAGCGCGCGTGTGTGTGTGCCTGTGTGTGTGATGTATTATACCCCAGAGCAGCCACCGTGGTTCACAGAGGAACCAGCACCAGCTTTGCACTCAAAACAGCTGGCATGTAAATTCCAGGGTTGAGATGTGGTCTCATGAACCCTCAGAAGGAGCATCCAACCACTGGGAGCCTTGGATTCCTCTTGGAGTGTAGGCTGGGGACACCAGGACCCTCCTCATCTGGTGGTCCTGAGGATATTGAATAATAAGTACTTATCAGCTGCATCCATGCTTTACATAGATCAATGCATTTGAGTTGGGTACCGTTATCTCCATTTTTCAGATGAGGAAACTGAGGCTCACAAAGATGGGTGACTTGCCCAAGGTCATGCAGCTCAAGAGTGACAGACCTGAAGTGTAAACCCTGGTGTTGTGGCCCCAGAGCCCACACACTTGACCTCTGGGAGGTGCCTGGGACAGGAGAAAACCTGCGAGGTAGAACTTGTCAGCCCGAGACTCAGAGAGGTTGAGTGACAGCTCAAGGGCACACAGCTGGACCAGGGTTCAACACAGGTGGCTCTGATGCAAACAATCTTGAGTTCTTGGCACTCTGCACAGGAACCATGACCGTGAACGATAACTAGCAGCCACGTGGATGGGAAATTTTACCCACATTGCTCTTTCACCAGCTTTAAGAAAAGGGTCATCCTTGAGCTGTATGGCCCGTTGGCTTCCCAGCTGCTCTCCAAGACTCCACGGTCACCAAGGCCTCCGTGGATGGGGCTGGCGGAGCAGGCGAGCAGAGGGCGCTCTCTGTGCGGGGAGCCCTCCTCTCAGCAGCCCGGGCTGGGATTATCCCCACTCTGGCCTGGAGAGCCCAGAGCCTTGTCCACACCAACAGTCAGGCTGCCTCCCTCGCCACCTCCCGCCCTCTGGGGGTTGTCACAGCAACTGCTTGGGCATCTCAAAGGCGTCTCCTTCAATAATCTGGGCCTCTGATCTCCGGCAGGCCGGTAATGAAGGGACAGTTTGTTAGCGCTGACATAAACACTAGGTTCCCCGAGCTGTCTATTTCATGTCGTGTAAGAAGTCAGCTCAAGCCGGCCGACAGCCGAGCAAACTGTGAAGATATTTATTTGTTCAGCTTCCTACGGTGAAAACCAATGTTTATGAAGCCAGGATTTTTTTGTAGTCGTTGATTTTTTTTTTGGTAAGGAAAGAATAATATCTCAGAAAGTGATCACGTATGTTTTTTTCCTTCAGTCGACCCACGGCTAAGGCAAATGGAACACCAGTGAATAATAAACACAGGAGATAGTAGTTGCTCCAGACTGTCTGGTTTACAAAGCTCTTTCCTGGGCATTCCTGCTTCGGTGACATGTCAGTTCTGAGAGGAAGGAAAGGGCATCCACGCTTGTCCCCATGCACAGATGTGGAGAAGGATAGCAGAGAGGTTTAGTCACATATCCAAGATCACACCACGGATGCGTGATGGAGTGGCGTAGGAACCCACCCCGGGCTTTTGAGGAAAACTCCACAGTCCTTGCAGCTACGCTGTGCAGTAGTGCCTTCCTGCAAGGCATCCAAGGAACTGAATGTCTTTAACCCAAATTCATAGTAGTGACAGGTGTGGGAACATGTGTCCTAGATCTTTCTGCATTGTTGTTGTTTTTTTTTATTATCATCAACTTGATAGTGTTTTTTTTCAGAAAAGGAATTATAAGAACGGACACAAAAACAAAACTTGCTGCTGTTGGTTCTATATTTCTTCTTCTTAGCAAGTCGGCCCCTTCATCAGGGCTGGGGGGAAGAGGGAAGGGTTCAGATTCTAGGAGCTTGGCAGTGCCCGGTGACCACCAGGGCCTCACCAGGAACCCCAGGGGTTGGGGCTCCTCCATCTGTCGTGTGCTTCAATCTTGGGGCCCCGTTCTACCTGGCTGGCAAGGTTCTAGCCCTTGCTCCGGCGCCCACTGGCTGTGTGAAGTCAGGCAATTTTCCTAGCCACTCTGAAACTCAGTTTTCTCTTCTGTAAAATGAAGCTGACAATCCCTATACTTTTCTCACGGGTCAGGATTCCACATGGAAAAGAAGCACTTGCCAAACACTTAACACGTTTAGTTCTTGGGCGGCACCACTATAATAAGGAAAGAGCCCTGGGTCCGAGTCAGAGGTTCTGATTCCGAGTCTGTGTGATCTGAACGGCTTCTGTTACCTCTTGGGCTTCCGCTCATTCATTGCAAAACCAGAGGGCATCTTGAGTGTGGTGCCTACCCCCTGCTGGGCTCAGCATCCCGTCAGTGCTGTGCATTTTATGCATCCATCGCTTAAAACTCTCCGAGCACATGCACCCTTTTGACAGAAGAGGAAAGTGAGGCCTGGCAAGGTCAAGTCACTTGGCCTGGGTCCCTGGAATCCCAAGTGGCAGACTTGGGATTTGAACCCAGGCCTGTCTGATTAGTCTCTCCTTCTGGGCCATAAAATGCCTCTCGGGAAAGGGTGGGAAATGCCAACACTTTGTCAACGAGGAATTCACCAGTGATTCTAATTTTCCTCTACTGCTCCCACCTCCTCTAACTCAGGAGGGTTCTCTGCCCCACTAAGACCCAGACCTCCCAACTTCCGACAGGGGGAATGCATCCCGGTCCCCCATCCTCCCTCCCAGGCCCAGCCGGGCAGCAGGGGGCGGGGCAGCCGCCGGCCCCAATCCTCCCAGAGCCACTTTCTTCGGGAGCCCGGTCCCCAACTGTCCCCTGGGGTCAGATCCATCACGCCACTCGATCAGGCGTGCTCAGCCAGAGGGTCAAGTGGCCGGCTGCCGCTGGGCACTGGGAGCCCATCACAGCCATATTTAATTTAATTAAGGCTGTCAGCACTATTGATTTTGGCAGTTTCAATTACTAGCCTGTTATGGTTTCTGGATCAACTGATCTGTGATGGGTCGTATCAGCAAAGACACACATTGAGGAGAGGGCCCTTCATCTCCTTTAAAACCTGACACATGCTGCCACAGGCTATAAGTTATTGCTTTTATCCTGTCCCGCTCCCCTTCCCTTCCTCATAATTAATTTCTCATTAGACAGCTCTTTATTGTTTAATTTGTGCAGTTTATAATCAAATTGGGCACATTAATTGTCGTTGAATTTAAGGCTAATGAAAAATAAAGGTTTTCAATAACTTATTCTTCCATTACTCCCGACAAGATAAAATAAAGCGCTTGGAGAAGTGTCAGCTTTTTAAATTATAAATTAGGTTTTTTAAAGAGCATGGGCATTTAAGGAGCCGTTATCACGCATTTAGTAATTAAGATCTTATGCTGCAAAACAACTATTGAGATATAATTACGCTGCTTTACTCTTAGGCAGCCCAGCAGCTTGCTAAAGGCTGGATTCTTCATTGTGATGCGGTGGGGATTTCTGTCGGGTTCCGGGGAGGGAAAGCTAAGTGGGCAAACTGGGGAGCCAGGACGCGTCACTGCTTTTGATTGAAATTATTTGATCAACGGGGGGTATCGAAGGGATACTCACTCCTGGAGCTTGTCTCTCAGTCTTTCAGATCTTTGAAAGGCTGCCCAAGGCCCCTGGGTGTGTTTTTTGAGGGGGGGAGTGCTCAGATCCAGCTGTGGGAGTGTCCAGATCTACTTATGGGGGTAGTCAGAGCTGTGGAGGTGGTCAGATTTATCTGTGGGGTAACCAGGTCCACCTGGGGACATGGTCAGATCTACCTATAGGGTGACTAGATCCACTGGAGGGGTGACTGGGTCCACTCGTGAGGGTGGCTGGGTAGAGTTTCCTAGTGGAGGTGATACTTGAGAGTGGAAGGTCTTCACTGCTTGGAGAGTGAGGTAGGCCCTGTGGGCAGAGGTCCCAGCGTGAAGAGGCTGCTGGCAGAGGAGGTGGCTGTTCTTTTGGAGGAGAGAAAGCAATTTGCAGGTGGGGAGGAAGGTGCAGAGCCCGGGGGGTCATCGTGGAAGGACGAAGCCTGAGGGGATGTGTGCGGGGTGGGGTGGGGGGGATGTTTAAAGACCAGATACCAAATAGGGCACTTGGAGGACTCGTGCACCTGAGCACCTACTACGTGCCATTCACTCTGCTAAGCCCTGTCATAACGTTACCTCGTTTAATCCACCCACATTCCTCAGGGATGTGTTCCCCGTTTTGCAGACAAGGAAACTGAAGCCTGTGGAGGCCAAACCCACACACCTCTTACGTGATAGCACTGGATTTAAACCTAGGGCCCCTGCACACTCTACCACTTTGCACCCACAGCTGCGTGAGCACCTATTGTGCGCAGAGAACCATGGCAGAAGCTGCAGGAGAAACAGGTGAGGTGGACAAGGTCCAGCTCTCAGAGTGCTGTGAGGGAGCTGGGTGTGTCCACCGGAATCCAAGAGGATGTAATGTGATGAGACAAAGAGCACACATCAAAGGAGGGCTTTGTACTAAACACAGCACTGAAGAACCTACCTGGTCCAACTCCCGCTGCTGGATTTATGCTTTGGAAAGAGATTCACACGTTCGCTTGCTCGGCACCACTGTACCAGGCCCTCAGGACCAGAGATGAGCAGCGAAACAGAGGAGGCTGATGTTCTACCAGCGAAGCAGACTTGAATGGAGAAGCTTCCAGAAAAATGTGTGAGGCTTCACAGAACAGGCTGCTTGGGCTCACAGAAGGGTCCCCTGCAGAGAGGTTGGCAGTGACCTCCCTGAGAAGTGACATTTAAGCTGTGACGCGAGAGATTAGCAGAAGACTCAAAGACAAATCCACGGAGGAGTTGATTTATAACTCCATCCCACGGCAGGGGGAGGCCTCTGGGAATTCCAGGCCTCAGGCAAACCACTCACCCTGTTTGGGCCTTGGTTTCCTCGTGTGTAAAAATGAGAGAAATCGGCCACTCTAGATGACCTCTCAGGTCCCTGAGCGTGAGGAGTAAGGTCTTTAAGAGTCTGTAAGACTCCTGGGCTAAGAGATTGGGAATTGCTTTGAAAACGGTGGTCCTCTGGTGCCAACCACCCCCGCCCAAATTCCTGATGTTCTTTGTCTTGGGGACATCTGAGAGTCCCCACCTGAAGGATTAATTCTGCCCTCCTCCCAGGACTGTCAGGAACAGACATATAAAGGACTTACCTCTCCATCTCCATGCTGAAACCCCTGTTGCCGGACCAGCCCTCCTGTTTCTAAGCAAGGAGTCAACGTTGGAGTAGGGATCAGACCAACATTTATGGTGCCCCAGCTCTGCACCTGGGACAGACAGACGAAGCATCTTTCATCCTCTAACTAGTTCATCTTCACAAGTGCACCCAGAGTTAGAGACTTTTGCTCCCCTTTTGTGGATGGGGAAACTGAGGTCGGGGATTATGGGGAAGGGAAGGTAGGTCAATCCAGTCCTCCCTATAACACTGTCCATTTCATGGTCCAAGAGCCCAATAAGAGGTGAGAAATTTCTATTAGGCTTTAGTAAAAGCTCTCCTCTGAAGGGAATGCTTTGCTTCCAATAATCATCCACCCAGCACCTTCAGTTCCCAGGCACAGAAGTCCCCAGATGATTGAAACATCTCCCCTGTCCTCTGGAGACAGAAATCGGGAATCTGCATGTACACTTTATACTGGATTTAAATCTCCTCGAGATGCTCCACAAACAAAGCTGTCAAACAGAACTCCTTTGTGGTTTGTGATGCTTATGACTGGTCCAGTTGAAGAATGTCAGATTCTCCTCCCAGAGAAAGTGGGGACAGCCATGACCTCTGCAGGAGACGGTTCCTATAATGAAATGTGACGACTCACCCAAAGTTCTCAGCCCCATGTCAGGCCTCGACGCAGCTCTAAGCGAGCCCTCCTGAGTGCCCAGCGCTTTCACACCTGCTCGGGCTTAGATGGATTCTTGGAGGTGGTGCCACAGCCCACCTTCCCTGTAACCCCCGACCTTGGATGAACCCTGACTCACAGGGGAAGGGTCTCTGGCCACGTCCCACCATTAGCAAGAGGCAGAGTCGGGGTTGATGCCAATTACATGCTCTGATCTGCGACAGTACACGTCTCCCTCCTACCCTCCCCACACTGAGAAGTGACAAGAGAAAACAACCAAGTCCCAGTGTTGGGATCGCTCCACGTGGCACGGGCAGGAGCGGATTCCTTCCCAGAGAGGAGAACGCTTTGGCTAATCTCAGACCCATATGGGGCCCGTGTGGTTTCCCAAATGGTTTCCCACCCACTGTTTGCTGAGAACAAAATGGATTCACGTTAATATATCCTCGTGGAGCAGCTACTGCGTGTCCGGTGCTGGTGACCAGAGAGCCAGGGTCCCCCTCTCACGAGGCTGCAGGCTTTGCGAGGCAGACGTCATCCGGGTGCACGCAGGAGACGTATGTAGGTAGTGCTGGACGCAGGCCGGCGAAACTGGAGTGATGTGATGAGAGCCGGGGTGGGAGGGGCCTGGGCTGGGTATGTCTCCCTGGGGAGGAGCACGGCCTTTAAAGCAGACCATCTGCGTGGCCTCAAGCAAATTATTTAACCTCTCTGTGCCATATGAGTTTCCTCATTTGAAATATAGGATGACAGCCACACATACTGTCATTAAGTTGTCTGGTGGGTTAAATGAGGAGCTTGTGAAGCAGCTGGGAGACTGTGCTGTCCCCAGGAAGTATGGGGTGCTGTTATTATAACTACAGGGTGGTCGGGGAGGCCTTTTGTGGGGAGTAACACTGAGCTCTTGGGCTGCTGTGAGGAGAGAGGGAGGAAAGAATGGAAGCCAGGAGACAAAGTAGGGGCTGATGGCAGGTGACCAGGAAGGAGCCGATGGTGGCTTGGACCAGGGCAGAACTGGTGAAGATGATGAGGGTGATAGCCGTGGGAAAGGAGGGGAAGGGTGTGGCAGGCAGATGGAACAGCAAGTGTTAAGACCCAGAGGCAGGAAAGCTGCCAGCTTGTTTGGGAAACAGAAGGATAAATGGCCAGAGGGAGTGAGGAAGAGAGCCTTAGGGGGTGAGGTCAGAGGTATAGGCAGGGGCCAAAGCCCATAGAGTGTCATGTCAGGGCAGGGAGGTTGGCTTTAAGCGTGTAAGAATAGTGAGATGCCCTTGTTGTTTGTTTGTTTTAGCTGAGATATAATTTGCATACCATAAAATGCACACTCTTAAAGCCATTGGTTTTTTTTAAATTATTTGTTTGTTTGTTTGTTTATTTATGACTGCGTTGGGTCTTCATTGCCGCGCGCCGGCTTTCTCTAGTTGCGGCGAGCGGGAGCTACTCTTCGTTGTGGTGCACGGGCTTCTCAATGCGGTGGCTTCTCTTGTTGCAGAGCACGGGCTCTAGGCACACGGGCTTCAGTAGTTGTGGCACACAGGCTCAGTAGTTGTGGCTGGCGGGCTCTAGAGCACAAGCTCAGTAGTTGTGGCGAATGGGCTTAGTTGCTCTGCGGCATGTGGGATCTTCCCAGACCTGCGCTTGAACCCATGTCCCCTGCATTGGCAGGCGGATTCTTAACCACTGCACCACCAGGAAGTCCCAAGCCATTGGGTTTTAAGCCGGGATGTTGGAAGACTATGGTAGCAGGCTCTTAAGATGGTCCTCATGATCCCTCCCTCCTGGCATTCCCACTCTTGTGTAATCCCCTATGGGACTGGGGATGTGGGAATAACCTATTACCTGCTTCTAACCAATAGTATATGGCAAAGCTGATGGGATGTATGTGATTCCCATGATTAGGTTTCATAAGCCTGAAGCACACATCTTGCTAAGTGACTCCTCCTTGCTAGCATTGATAAGCCATGCTTCCATCTGGGGGAAGCCCAAATTTGGGCAAAGAACTGCAGATGGCCCCTAGGAGCTGAGGGCAGCATCCAGCTTACCGCCAGCAAGAAACAGAAACCCTCCATCCTACAGCCATAAGGAACTAAATTCTGCCAATAACCATGTGAGCTTGTAAGCAATTCCTTTTCTGGTCAAGCCCCCAGATGAAAACCCAGCCTAGCAGAGGACCCACTTAAAATTCCTCCAGACTTCAGACTCACAGAAACTAGGAGATAATAAATATAGGTTGTTTTAAGCCACTATGATTGTAGCAATATCGTTACATGGCAATAGATAACTAACACGATGACAATCCTCTATTGGTCTGTCCATTTCTGACAATCAGAAGCAATGACTGCCTTTGTTCCATGCTATCTTTTCACAGATGTTTGTATATGAACAGCCTTGGAAGATAAAGAGAGTGTCTGCCTCCCAAGCAGAGGGTGGGTTCACATACCATCTAGTATGATGAAGATAAGCATCTCCCTCTGGGGCAAAGTTAGGGCAGGTTTGCTTGTAGTTCATTAGAAAATATTGGGGCTCCATAAGTTCGGGGTTCCTTTCCTGTAATGCAACCCACTCTCCATGCACTAATTTCTTGGTCCTGTTGTATCACCCTGTGGGAATCAGGCAATTGGGGCTGAGAAAAATCGTTCAAGAAAATAATGATGCCCTGGCTATGGCCACTGGTGTCAGTAATACACAGCTCTCTGTCTCTGACCCAAGAGTCTCCTGTCTCTGCCAATATCCATGAAAATGTGACAGGCTAACTCGTTACCTGGCAAGTAGGTTAAAATCCCAGACCCTTCACTGTCCCTGACAGAGGAATGACGTGACCTTATTTGCATTTTTAAAAGTTCTCTTGGGCTGCTGTGTAGAGGAAACAGGCAGGCAAGAATGGAAGCAAGGGCATAAAGTAGGAGTTGACACAGTCATCCAGGCAGGAGCTTATGGGGTGCTATGGGCTGAATGTTTATGTTCCCCCACTCATATGTTGAAGCCCTAACCCCCAAGGTGATGGTATTAGGAGGTGGGGAAGGTAATTAGGTTTGGTTGAGAGCATGAGGGTGGGGCCCCCATGGTTGGATTAGTGCCCTTATATGAAAAGGAAGAGACACCACAGAGCTATGTTTCTCCACCGGTGAGAAGCTGGGCATCTGCAAGCCAGGAAGGGTTCTCACTAGGAACCAAATCAACCAGCACTTTGATCTTGGATTTCCCAGCCTCCGACACCATGAGAAATATATATCCATTGTTTAAATCCTCCAGTCTGCAATATTTTGTTGTGGCAGCCCATGCTTACTGAGACAAGGGGCTTGAACCGGAACAGAACTGGTGAAGATGGTGACATGAGTTTTGCAGGAAGGTCTGGCTACTTATTGAGGGATGAGGAAATGGAAGGAGGAATCAAGGACTCTCCTGTGGTTTTGGCCTGTGCACATGGAGTGAAGGTAGCTCTGTTTGTAAGATGAGGATGGAAGGGCCAAGGAGGAAGGGGTGGGGAGAAACCATTCGGTTTTGAACATGTTAGAGAGGAGGTGCCCATTAGACGTATAAGGGAGCAGATGCCCTTGTGAGTCTGGAGCTCAAGAGAGGGATGTGGACAGGAGGTATAGATGTGCAAGAGAAGGCAAAGAAGAGAGAAAGGGAGGGATGAAAAGAGGCTCTGGGATGGGCCTCTGGGGTGCTCCAGTGTGGGAGGGTTTGGCTAATGGGTCAGCCAAGTTCAAAGGAAGGCCTTGAGCACTGACCTAGAGGAATGAAGGCCTCCGTCAGGATCAGGAAGCCCCTTGCCAGGCCAGGCATTTCCCCTCTTGTTTCCCCTCTTGTTTCCAAGGATTCCTGGACAAGGGTCCCTGGAAAGTGGAGGCCCTTAGGGGCTTGGAGGAGCAATTTGCCAACTGGTATGAAAGTATTCTCACAGTTAAACAACCAGAATAATTGTCCCGGAGTCCACTGAATATCACCAACTTCAAGACCCCTTGGCAGGGGTGACCTGGGCCCGCCCCCCCGCCCAGTTCCCTGATCCCCCTTTCAGGAGGGATACTGGCCTGGTTGCCAACTGGTCACTGTTTCCAGATCCTGAATTTTCATTAAAATCCTGGACATTTCCCCAGAGCTCAAAGGCGTCCCAATTAATTATGGGCAAACATTGGCTCTCCCTGCGGAAATCTGCCACCCCAGCCTGCCTCCGTCCCCTAAGATTTTATTAAAATCCACCTTGCCAGCCAGGGCCCTGAGATTTATGGCCACAGCTAATAGGCTGCCTCCCCACGAGACATAAATCTGGGGCCTGCCCAGGGAGCTGCTTGCTGCTAAGAGGCCGTTTAATTGTTCCACCTAGAGGGTTCCACGGAGGAATGTTCAATTAGGCCTCTCAGAAAATTTGGAGCATTAAATAAGGTGAACGGGGATTTGGGAGCCATTATTTTCTGAGAAACAGCCCTTTCGTGCTCCCTTGGCTGGTTGCAGGCCCCTGGGCCTCCTCTGGCTTTTCTCAGGCCAGGAGGCATTCTTGAGGGTCATGGAGCAGTGTTCTCCATAGTCAGTTAGAAACAAGACAGCCCCAGGATTTATCTTCCTTCAAAAGTCCTTGGAACTTTCTCACCCAAAGTCAACCACTGACTGGCCTCTCTGTGTCCTTGGTGAGTCACCTCAACTCTTAGAGACCCTGTTTCCCTTCCTCTAAGGTGGGGCAACACTGACTGCTCCAGCTGTCTCACAGCAATGCTAGGGGATCAGGTTCATTCATTGGTTCATTCAACAACTATTGGCCGAGTCACGGGCACAATAAACTATTGGCTTCCTAGGTGCCAGGAAATGTGCCAGATCTGGGGTTACAAGGAGAAAAACCTCAAGGTCCTGCCCTCAAGGAGCTCACAGTCTCGACAGAAGGCAGGTGAAGGGACCCTGAAGAAGTGGGCTGGAAAATGCCATGATAGAGGTTCTAGGGTAGGGAGCTGGGAGCCCAAAGGGGATGCAGGAAGGTGACATCAGTCACAGAGGACTTCCTGGAAGAGGAGACAGGCATTACATGTTTTTGTTGTGCCTGGGCATGGCTGAGCTCCCACATGGCGTCATCGCAGCACATCCCATTGCAACATTTCTTTCTCAGAGGCTAATTTGTGAACACACTTTGGGAATACCTTGCTTTCACTCTAGATTGACAACCATGGGTAAGGGGTCTACGGCTATAGATTAAGAACCTGGAGTTCAGAGAGAGTGGGTAACAGGCCCACGACCACCCAGCTAGCAGATGGTAGAGCAAATGGTGAATCTGAGGCTGACAGCTCTGCAAGACGTGAGGTCAGACCAGGGGACTCCAGCCAGGGGACTCCAGCTACCGTGGTCCACAGTCCCGTGAATGGCTGGCAGTGATGGCCACAGACCTCAGATCCCATTTTCTGCTGGATCCTACCTGTGGGAGAGGCCTTTCATCAAGTCTCTGTTTCTGGAGACCTGAATTTTGGCAAGTCTTTCATTTGTTCCACACCTCTTTGCCTGAGTCCAGCTGTGACCTTGGTCTGGCCTCCCAGGTTACACAGCCCCAGTCACTGGAAAGAGGACCCCCTTCTCTCTCTCCTCCAGGATGGATCTATCCCCTAGGCTTTTGGAACTTGGCCCGCAAATGGGTCTGGAGCCAAGATTGAGCCACCAACTGACCCGTGTGTCACACTGCCCACCAGTCTCACCTAATACATTAGCAAGAACATCACACACAGGTAGCTCATTCTCTAAATCCAATGCCTTGTTCCTTAATGAAAACAACTTGCAAAGTGGAAGGGCACTCAGCGCGGAGCTGCACGGGCCTGCGCTACTCCTGGCAATCTTCCTTCACCCACTTTGCCTTCCCGCCCCCAGTTTCCTTATCTAGCATTAGGAATAAAACAACCACCCTCCAAAGATGGTTTCAGAGGTATGTGGTGAAATATGGTTGGGAAAATACTTCGCAAACTGCAAAGTGCCACAGAAACAGGACGGATTATCATAATGCTCTGCATTTTTATTTTTAACCTGCATGAAATTCTGGAAACTGTTGGCTGCCAAGAAATGCTAAGCTGTAGTTTCTGTTCCACGGGGAAATGGGGTTTATTTTAAGTGGGGGATTGCATGGTGTGCAGCTTATTTATTTGGGAAACGTGGACGGATCCAAGGCAGCCCTAGCCACCCAGCTCTCAACTTGGCATTGCCCCCGAGTTCGCTCCAATGGATCCATCTGTTTGCAGTGGAGACA
This sequence comes from Neophocaena asiaeorientalis asiaeorientalis, assembly GCF_003031525.2. NCBI lineage: Eukaryota > Metazoa > Chordata > Mammalia > Artiodactyla > Phocoenidae > Neophocaena > Neophocaena asiaeorientalis. Next base: position 11,743,754 of record NW_020172818.1, on the reverse strand, counting down.
CTTTCCAGAATCCGGGAACAAGGTTGTTTTCACCCAAGGGCACTGCCTCCCTCACCTCCCTCACCTGTAGGGTTGGGCAGCCTGCCCCCAACTCAGCTCCCCTACAAATATAATAGTAACTTTTCACACCAGGGGAGGTGTCACTGCTGGGTTCATTAGCACAGAGGAATAGCAACCGCTAATTCTCCCAGCAAGCCTGTAGTGGATGGCGAGGTTCCCGGCCCCGGTCCTCCTTCGGGAGGGACATTCAGTTCTCAGCTTTGGGGAGCGTTGGTGGCCACGGCTCTCTCCTGAGTCCTTCTCCAAACATGCCCTCAGCTAGAGAACCATCTTACTCAAGAGCAGGAGGGAGACGCAGCCCCCATCCAGGGAGGGGCCAGCTCTGTCTGAAGGGCCATCCCTCCTCCCCCTGAGCCCTTCTCCTGAGCCCGTGTTGTATCTGCAGTGCTGCTGGGTCTTGCTTCCCTCCCTCCCTCTCTCTCTCTCTCTCCATCTGCACGTAAATCACAGAGTCTGTTACCCAGGATGGACCTGTGACAAACCCTAAGAGTAGCTCTCCCACTTCAGAGATGAGAAAACTGAGGCAGAGAAAACTGAGAAACTCTCACACAGCCCGCAGCAGGAAATTGAGAGCTGGGTTTGGAACCAAGGCCTTCTGGCTCCCAGGGAGGTGTGCTGTGCACTCAGCGTCAGCATATGCCCACTGTGTGCCCACGTGGTGCAGCCCACCCCTAGCCCACCAGACACGTGGGCCTCCCATGCACAGGGAAGTATGGAGCGTGGAGAAGGCAGTGGCTGGCCACGTGGCCACTCTGCTGGCCTGCCCCAGCTGTTCCTTCCTCGATGCGCCTCCCCGCGGTACCCGCAGCTCCGGCTAACAGACCTGCCACCTTGGCCTGGGCCATGAGGCTCCCGACATTCCCTGCCAGAGGGGAGGGATGGGACGCCCCATGCTGGTCCATGGGGACTCAGGTGACTAAGATACAGTCCCTGCAGACCCACAACTCACCATCTAGCCAGGGAGACCGATACGTCAACAGTTTTGTGCCCCAAACCTGACGCACCAGGTACAGCGCTGTGCACTGGAACACAGAGGAAGGACACCGTCCCTGCCCTCTGTCCCTGTCCAGACTCACTGTAAGGCTGCTGGCTGCAGAAAAGCACCCTAGGTGCCAACAAAAATTAGCTCAAGGCAGTGGAAAGAGGGCCCAGCCTCACTTCCACTTTCTTCTGCTCCAACAACTGTATGTACTTAGTGGAACCTAATTGTCTTGGATCCCCAGCTACAAGGGAGTCTGGGGAATGCAGATTTTGGTTTTCCAGTCCCTGCAGTTGAGGAAGGAACAGCAGATGGGGGTGAGCAGGGATTCTGGGGGCCAACCAACCACATCCATCTGCGCTGCCGTTCTGTGGGCCTTGTCAGCATCCCACACTTCCCTACGTGTTTATGGTCTTCTCCCATGAGAATGTACCCCCAGGACCTACCCAGTGCAGGGCTTTTGGTAGGTGCCCAAAGACTACTCGTTGAGCTGATGAATGAGTCTTATTTAAACCGTTGCAACTGCCTCTCACAGATTGTGCTGCCCCCAGCCTTTCACCATTTCACCCTCCACACTGCCTCTAGGGGTCCCTTCCCCTAGAATAAAGTTCATGCTGTCTCTCCCCTGCTAAAAATCTTTCCATGTAGCTGAAGAACCAAGTCCAGACTCTCCTGCCAGCCTGCAGAGGCCCCTTTAACCCAGACGCTGCATTCCCAGCTTCATCACCTATGCATCCTCCCCCGCCCACTTGGGCTACCCTCAGCTGCTGGCCATTCCCAACACACTGCAACTTGCCTTGCCTCTCTGCACTGGAGGTCTTCCCACACTTCTCTGAGGGGCAGACTCCTATTCAAACTTCAAAGCCCAACCCCAAATTCCCCTTTCCTGCACAGTGGTGGCTCTCTACTTATCCTTTTCTATTTCCTTGCCTATCTCCTCTCCAGACAATTGGCTTTTACAGGCCAGTGACTCCATCCTAGTGATCTCTGCAACCCCAGAACCCATGCCTCGCACAAAGTGGGCACATAGGAAATGCTGAATGGATAGATAGATAGATGGATGGATGAATATGCAAGGTGAGTTCAAAAAGCAGCGAATTGTCTGGTATAGCTAAAACGTGGAATTTGGGACATATTTATGGAATTATTCTCACACCGTCTTCCCGACTTTATCCTCACTTACAGTGCCATGACATAGTCAGGGGGCAGATTTCACTCCCATTTTATAGGCAAAGAAACTGAGGCCGGAAGAGGTTTAAGCAACACACATCGGCAAGTGGCATCGCTGAGACTAGAACACTGACTGCACGATTCCAGAGGCAGTGCTCCTGGCTCAGCTCACCCCCGGGCAGCAGGACGTGCCACAATTAAGACTTCACCAAGAGGGAAGGGCCTTTTGATCCAAATTATATGGCCTTTTGTGCTCAGAGCAATTAACACAGAGTGCCGGAGCTGGTGCCCCCGCCCGCGTGGGCGATGCGAAGGCACCATTTTCTGGTGCCAAGCAGCCTGCCCAGCCCTGCCTCAGACCAAGGGCCCTGGTTGGTGCCCAGCACAGCTGGAGGAGCCTGAGTTTCTCAAGTCACGCTACGGAGCTCAGGGGGCGTCTGTCCGCTGCTGGCTACAGAGTTTGAGCCCCAGACCGACTGGCTCCAGCCCTCACCACTTCCATACTGACTCAAACCTCCCCTTCTCAGACGGGCCCACTCTGACTACCCCACTGAAATCTGTACCCTCCACCCCACAGCCACTGCCAACCCCTGGTACTGACTGTACTCTTTTTTTTTTTTTTTTTTTGCCGTACGAGGGCCTCTCACCGTTGTGGCCTCTCCCGTTGCGGAGCACAGGCTCCGGACGCGCAGGCTCAGCGGCCATGGCTCACGGGCCCAGCCGCTCCGCGGCATGTGGGATCTTCCCGGACCGGGGCACGAACCTGTGTCCCCTGCATCGGCAGGCGGACTCTCAACCACTGCGCCACCAGGGAAGCCCCTGACTGTACTCTCTTTATTCACCTGTGTGTCCCCAGAACATCATCTGGAGCCTGGCTTATAGGAGACACTCAATAGACATTGGTTGAATGAATGAATACAGGAGCACCACTACCTAGTGGTGTGACTTTGAGTGAGTCACATTACCCCTCTCCAGGCCTCTGTGTGCTGCTCTGTATAATGGGGAGAGGCACTGCTACCTCATCCAGCCAGAGTAAGACTCCAGGAGATTACAGAGGTGGGAGCACTTGGTATGGGGCCTGACACTTACTATGGCCTTGGACTTTTTTCCCTGCCCCTCTGATCTCTCCCCAACTCCTGCAGTGGTACTTGCTAGTCATCTAATATAACTTCATGTCTCTGAGGGAGCAACTGTCCGAAGGTAGAGGGAATCATGGTCCCATAAGCTACCACTGGGTAACAAATGACCCCAAACTTAGAGACTTAAAACAATCATTTTGTTCTATGTCATGATCTGGGAGTCAGAGATCTGGGCAGGGTTTGTGGGGCGATTCTCAAGCTCCATGTGGCTTTGGCTGGTATTCAACAGGCAGCTGGGCTAAGCTGAAGGTGATGTGCAGACATGAAAGACAAATTCAAGGCGATCCCCTTTACACCTGGGCTCATTATCCAAGTCCTGGCAGGTATGGAGTGTCAGAGGGAAGAAAACATCTCCAAACAGGGAGAGACTCTGATAGAATGATCACTTACGATGCCATCTCCAGCAAGCAGCCCTCCGTACTCAACTCCAGAACTCACTTGGTTGAAACCGCAAACATGTATCTCTCTCTGCTGAAGCCAGATCAGCTCTTGAGGCCACCTGACCCCCCTGGCAGCAAGCAATCCAATCTCAACGTTTGCTGTATTAAGTGGAGTTCCTGGGAAATGGCCTCCAAGACACTGATTTGCACACAGGTAATTTATTGAGGAGTGATCCAGCCAACACCACCTTTGGATCAAGGGAGTGAGGGGAGGGGCCCCGGGAGGAGAAGCTGAACCTCAGTGCAAGCTCAGCAGAGACCTCGCTATCCATGGGAAGCTCTGCGGCTGGGATGACCTTCAGATTGTCCAGAATCAAGGCCAGGCTTCTGCCCCCCGGCACCGACCAGCCATTCCATTCTGTCTGCCCCAGTGGAGGGGGTGTAACCCAGGTGAGGCTGCTGTCAGCAGGGCGAGGAGGACCTGAGTGGGACAACGGGAGGGACACAGGTATTGGTAGCATATCACAGCATCCATTGCAGTTGCAAAGGAAATTTTGCTGTAACAGAACACCGCAGACTGGGGGCTTAACAACTGGCATTTGTTTTCTCACAGTTCTGGAGGCTGGAAATCCAAGATCAAAGCGTCAGCATGGTCGGGTTCTGGTGAGAACCCTCTTCCCCGCGTGCAGACAGGTACCTTCTTACTGTGTCCTCAGATGGTGGAGAGAGAGAGAGCTGGGGGTGAGGGAGAGATCCTCCTCTTTTAATAAGGCCACCAATCCTATCAGACTAGGCCCATCCTTATGACCTCATTTAACCTTAATTATCTCCTTAATTACCTTCAAATACAGTCACATTGGAGTTAGGGTTTCAGCACACGAATTTGGGGGGAGGGGGTCATAATTCAGTTTGTGGCATAAAGTTTTCGAAGATGCATGACTTCCTGGAGACAGATAAAAGGGTGAAATGTTTTTTTTCTTAGTTTCCCGTAGCTGTCGCCACACCTTGTCACAAACTTAGTGACTTTACACTAATTTATTATCTTACAGTCTGGAGGTCAGAAATCGGAAATGAGTCTCAGTGGGGCTAAAACTGAGACTGGTTCCTTCTGGAAGCTTTAGGGGGAATCCACTTTCTTGCCTTTTCCAGTTTCTAGAGGTCGCCCGCATTTCTTGGCTTGTGGCGTCTTCCATCTTCAAAGCCAGCAGCTTAGCAGCTTCTATTTCCTCTGGTCTCGGCTGCATGTTTCTCTCTCTCTCTCTACATCTGACCCTTTTGTCTCCTTTTTATAAGGACCCTTGTGATTACATTGGGCTTACCCAAGATAATCCAGGGTAACCTCTGTCTCTGAGGACTGTTAACTTTAATCACATCTGCAAGGTCCCCCTTTCCATGGAAGGCGACATATTCATTCACAGATTCCAGGGACTAGGACATGGACATCTTGGGGACCATTATTCTGCCTACCACTGGTTTTCGAGAATTTCTTAAGCCACAAGCTAAATGGGGACCGAATGAGGATCTGGTGGTATTAAATCAGAGAACATTTGATGAGCAAACCCACTGCAATGAGGGCAGTGTAGCAGCTTTCAAAGAAAATGATTTGAATAGCAAAACCTTGGGAAAGGCCCCTGGGAGCACTGATGAATTCCTCCAACGTTGTGGTAAAAAATGATGTTATTTATGTGGTGTATCCTGTTGTCCTCACTTTGTCAAGATCTCCTGAAGGGTCAACTCTCATCTGTCTGGACCAGTCCCAGGAATTAGTCCATAGTTTTAATAGACTACATTTTTAAAATGGTTTTCACAATTTAAAATTTCGTTTACAAGATCGACCCCAGTTAGCCTCTTCCTGTCCCACATGATTTACTATGACTTTTTGGTGCCTATCCCAGAATCTTGCATCCTTGAGAGCCAGGCTGTCCAGCTTGCAAACAGTGGCCAGGCCCAGAGTCTCGCAGAGGCACAGGACAGGACAAGAGGAGGAGGAGGGGGCCATTCTGCAGGGCGGGGCTTGGGTCAGAGCCCTTCAGAGATGAGCTGATCTTGAGATGAGGTGCTGGTGTGGCTGGCAAGACAGGGAGCGTGATCAGGCAGGGGGTTCACAGGAGTGTAGGCACAGAGGCATGAAACCACCGGGAAGGTTGTAGAAGGTTCTGCAACTCTAAACTGTCCCAAAGGGGTGCAGTGGTAGTGGGGAGACTAGGAAAGAGGGGAAGGAAAGTACACTGTAGCTTAGGTTGGGGGTAGGGGCGGTGACAAGAGCCATGGAGCCTCCCACAGAGAAGAGAGAACCCATACGTAATGTAAGACCAGGAACAGAATTGCAGCTGCTTTCAGCTCTCTGAATGAGAAGCATTAAGATCCAGGAGGAGAGGTGGTAAAGGGTCATGGTAAGGAGCCCAAGCTCGTGAGTCACACTGCTTGGATTCGTATTCTGGGCTTGACTACTTTCTAGCTGTGTGACTTTGGGCAAGTTACCTCACTTCTCTGTGAGTCTGTTTCCTCACTCTACCTAGGAGGTTGTTGAGAGGATGTACTGGGTTGGCTCCTGTAGACTTCTAAGGCCAAGTGTTTGCACAGGAAAAGCATTTAGACGTCTGATCTCGTCGGTCCTCTCTTTGGAACCTACTTTACTTTTGGACAATTTTCTTCTTACTGAAAAGGATTTATGTTTGGGATTTGTAGCTCACGTTGTTACAGCCTTCTTGTCCATTATTTTAGTTTCTCTTCTGACGTTTTTATTCTTCTTTTCTTAAGCAACTTTTTTGATATATAATTGACATACAATAAATTGCTTATATTTTAAGTGTATAATTTCATAAAATATTCACATATGTATATGACCCTGAATCTATCATCATAATGAAGCTGATTAACATAAAAGTCATCACTCCCTCAAAGTTTCCTGCTATCTCTTTGGAATCTTCCTGCTCCTTCTCTTTCCATATGTTAGGCAGCCACTGTTCTTTTGTCGCCACAGATTTTCTAGAATTTTATGTAAATAGAATCATACAGAATGTACCCTTTTTGTCTGGCTTGCTTCATTCAGCATTATGAATTTGAGATTCATCCATGTTGTTGCGTGTATCAAAAGATCATTCCTTTTTTATTTGTTGAGTAGCATTCTGTTGAATAGACATACCACAATCCGTTTATGCATTCACTTGTTGACGGACATTTGAATTGTTTCTAGATTGGGACTATTACAAATAAAGTTGCTATGAACATTTGTGTATAGGTCTGTCTGGACATAAGTTTTCATCTCTCTTGGCTAAATATCTGGTAGTAGAATGGGTGGGTCATATAGTGGTATAACTTTTTGAGGAACACCCAAACTGTTTTCCAAAGTGGCTGAAACCGTTCACTTTCCTCCCAGCAGTGTGTGAAACTAAGGTTGCTCTGTATCCTCTCCAGCACCTGGCATAGTCTCTCTATATTTAGCCATTCTAATGGGTGTGTAGTAGTATCTCTTTGTGGTTTTAAGTTGCTCTTCCCTAATGATTAATGACCCTGGGCATCTTTTCATTTGAATATTTCTCATATTCATATCTTTAGTTAAGTGGCTATTCACATCTTTTGCCCATTTAAAAAAAATTAGTTGTTTGAATTCTTATTGGTGAGTTGTAAGAATTCTTTATATACTCAAGATACAAGCCCTCTTCTGGATAGGTGTTTTGCAAAACACTTTGCCCAGTTTGTGGCTTGTCTTTTCATTTGTGAGCGTCTTTTGAAAAGTAAAATATTTTTATTTGACAAAATACAGTTTGATGTTTTTCTTTCATAGTTTGCGGCTTCTGTACCCTATTTAAGAACTCTTTGCCAAATCCACAATCACTATGATTTTCTTCTATGCTTTCCTCTTGAAGTTTTATAGTTTTAGCTCTTACATTTGGATTACATGTACATGTAGATTTATGATCTATTTCAACTTAGTTTTAGCATGTGTTTTGAGGTAAACGTCAGGGTTCATTTTCTCATATATGGGTATCCAACTGTTACAACATCATTTATTGAAAGATTATCCTTTCCTCATTGAGTTGCCTTGGCACTTTTGCAAAAATCAGTTGTAGGGCCTGGTTCCAGCTCAGATAAAGGAAGCATCTGTCTCTCCTACAGAAAGCAACCCTAAAACGTGGACAGAATGCATGCAGCAGCTACATGAGACTCTGAAAAGGAACCGATAGTGGAGGAAGAATGTCAGAATTTGAAGTGCCACTGAGAAATAGTTTACCATTTTTAAAATGCATCTGGAATCCTGAAAGTGAGCCCTGTGGCCCAGAGAGTGCTAGAAGACACCCTTATCTCCAGCTTATGGAGTGAGAAATGGAACTCCCAACCCCCAGGCAAGTGTGGAAATTCCCTGAGGCTTCCATTCTCTCACACCCCTTTCCCAATCCCCAGGAAACCTCAGGAAGCTGTGGAAGTGCCAGTAGTAAGAACCTGGAGGAGCCAAAGCTGAGGAGGTGGAATGTTTTCTCCCCATTGCTGGAGCTGTGGTCTCCAGTGTGGTCAACGCTCATGGCCTTTTCCTCTCTCCTTCCTTCTGCCATTTGGCTCTAAATATGGGTACAGCTGTAGAGTGTGAGGAAGAGTAGATTAATTGAGTCCCAGCTTTCTTGCCAGCAGACTGAAAAGGGAAGCTCCAGGGAATTGGAAAGTACTTGGGAAATCATGCAGGAGGAAGAACTTTGAAAAGTGACCTCATAAAGCTGTTTATGAATTCCTGGATTTACCTCCCTCCTCTCACCCCCTGACCTATGAGTGTGCAGATCTTATCCTCTGCATGATATCTTTGAGAACTAATGTAATAAATAGACCACCCAAGTCCCAGAGTAACCAATACTAACCAACGGCAGAGCATATGTGGAACACACTTGACCAGCATGGCAAAGTCTCAGTAGAAGCTGAGACCATTGATTTGAGACCCTTCTTCTTTGTCTAAAATGGGCATTTATTGCTATAAATTTCCCTTTCAGCACTTCTTTGACTGCATCTCACACATTTTGCTAAGTTGTGTTTTACTTTTCAATCATCTCAAAATACTTTCTAATTTCCCTTTAGATTTCCTCTTTGACCATTGATTGTTTAGAAGAGCATTACTTACTTTCCAAATACCTTTCTGTTATTGATTTCTAATTTAATTCCAGGGTGAACAGAGAATATACTCTATATGACATGAATCCTTTTAAATTTATTGAGACTTGTTTTATGACCCAGAATATGATCTATTTCGGTAAGTACTCCATGTGCACTTGAAAAAAATGTATATGTTGCTCTTGTTGGATGGAGTACTCTAAAAATATCAGTTGGGTCAATTTAGGTAATAGGGTTATTCAGCCTTTCTATGTTCTCAGTGATTTTTGTTCTACTTGTTCCAGCAATGATTGAGAGGGGGTGGTCAAATCTGTCACTAATTATGCATTTGTTTATTTCTCCTTTCAATTCTATCAGTTTTACTTCATATATTTTAAAGTTTTATTAATAGAAGGCTTTAGGATTTAAGATTTAGGATTGTTATTTCCTCCTGATGAATGATCCCTTTATCATTTTGAAATTATTCTCCTTATCCCTGCTAATATTCTTTGCTCTGAAATCTACTTTGTCTGATATTAATGTAGCTAACTCTAGCTTTCTTTTGCTTAGTGTTAACATGTTCTTTTCCTATCATTTTTATAAAAACAAATTTGTATATTTACACTGGGTTTCGTGTAGGCAAGAATAGCTGGGTTTTGTTTTTAAATCCCATCTGACAATCGGTGACTTTTAATTGGAGTGTTTAGACTATTTACGTTTAATGTAATTATTTATATGGTTGGGTTTAAATCTACCATCTTACTATTTGTTTTTTTAATTGTCTCATCTGTTCTTTGTCCTCCCTTTCCCATCTTTCATGTCATCTTTTTAATTTTATTATTATTTTTATGAAGATTTTGTAATTCCTTTGTTGGCTTATTTTAACTCTTTTTGCTTCTTTAGCAGTACTTTAGGGTTGATGGTTTACATTTTTAATGTACCCCAGTTTACCATCAAGTCATATTATACCACTTCACATATAGGATAGAGTCAACCCCCTCTTGGCCTTTGTGCTATTGTTATCGTACATTCAACTTTCACATGTTATAAACCACACAACACATAATAATTTTGGCTATAAACTGTACATTGTATTTTAATGACAACAAAGATAAGGAAAAAAAACCCCTTATAGTTAACAACATATTTACCATTTCTGGTGCTTTTTTTTTTTCCCTTTGTGTAGATCCAGGTTTCCATTCAATACATTTCTTTCTGCCTGAGTGGCTTCTTTAATACTCCTAGTAGTATTGCTTTCTGCTCTGCTGCTTGTAATTTTTGTATGTCCTTTTCCTTAACCCTAACCTTTTTTTAATTTCACCTTTCTTTTTAGAGATATTTTCACTGGGTATAAAAATGTATTTGATAGGTTTTTTTTCTTTTAATTCTCCAAAGATTTTACTTCACTTATTTCTGTCTTGCATTATTACTAATGAGAAACCTGCTGTTACTGTTCTCATTGTTTCTCTATACATAATGTGTCTTTTAAAAAATAGACTATTTTTAAGGTTTTCTCTTTATCACTTGTTTTAAGCAATTTGATTATGATGTGCCTTGCTGAAGTTTTCATGTTTCTTGCACATGGGGTTCATTGAGCTTCCTAACTCTGTGGGTTAAAATTTTTATCAAATTTAGAAGGTTTTTAGCTATTAGTTCTTCTGATATTGTTTCTTTTATTCCCTGTCTCTCCTCTCCTACAATTACACCTATATTAACATATTAGAAGTTGTACCACAGCTCACCAATGATCTGTTCATTTTTTTCCTGGTTGTTTCTTCCCCCTCTGTGTTTCAGTTTTGGATAGTTTCTATTAATATGTCTTCAAGTTCACTAATCCTTTTTTGTTTTCTCTGCAGTTTTTAATCTGCCATTAATACCATAAAGTGTTTTGCTTTTAAAATCTCAGATATTGTAGTTTTCATTTCTAGAAGCTTGATTTATGTTCTTTTTATATCTTCCAGATCTTGACCCAACATGCCCATTCTTTACACTGCTTTCTTAGACATAGTTATTTTTACTGTTTTAGGATGCTTGCCTCTTCATGTATCATCTGTGCCATTTCTTGTTCTGTTTCTATTGATTGACTTTTCTCATCTTAGATTGTATTTTCCTGCTTCTTTGCATTCCTGGTAATTTTTGTATCATTTATTATGATTTTTATTTTCTTATGTGCTGGATATTTTTATATTCTAAGTATTCTTGAGCTTTTTTTTCTGTGACACAGTTAAGTGACTTGGAAACCATTTGTTCCTTTTGTCACTGGCCTTTAATGTTTTAGATGATATCAGGGAAGCCTTTAGTCTAGAGCTAATTTTACCCACTCCTGAGGCAACAAATCCCCTTCTGCATACTCTATCTAATGTCCTTTGAACTATGAGGTTTTCCCACTCTGGCCAATGAAAACTCTATTCCTGGCCCATTTCTGCTCTAGGGATTTTCCTCTCTAATTCTTTGGTGGAGGGTGGTTTCCTCCCATGCATGTGCTAAGCAGCACTCAGGTGAAGACTCCAGAAGGACTGTCTGCAGATCTCTCTGTGTATTCTCTCCTCGTTAGTATTCTGCCCTGTGAACTACAGTCATGTCATACGCCTGAACTCCCAACTCCATTCCTCAGCTCATGGCCACTGCCAGGTTCTGCCTGGGCTCCACCTCCCTGCACGGCTCTCTGGAAATGGTCTCCAGGCCAAAATCTGGACAATTGTAGGGAACCTCTTGTTTGTTTTCACTTTTTCAGGGATTGCTTCTTGCACTGCCTGATGTCCAATATCTGAAAACCATTGTTTCTCATGTTTTATCTGGGTTTTTAGGGGAGGTTAAATCTTATTCCTGCTAGTACTGCTGTGCAAGAAGCAGAAATATTCTTATAACATTTTAAGGTAGTTTTTTCCCTCCTTTTAACTGACCAAGAAATTCAGGCTCAGAGGGGTTATGACATTTTCCCGTGGTCACACAGCTGGGCTGTGGAAGCACTAGGTCTATAACGAGATCCTCTGCCTTGGAAGCTTGTGTCATTTCCCTAATGTCCCCCACCCTACCCCCATGTGGATAACCCTCAAGAAATTGACTAAGTGTGGGCATGAAGAACCCAAGTTCAGCTTACTAGAATTGCTGTTTCATGAGTCTCCATTTGGATCAAAGATATTCAATCCAATGGGTCCTGTTGAAAATTTAGGGAACATTACAGACTCTCTCCCCAGAAAATCATGTTGAAATATTCCGAATTTTGCCTACAATTTTAGGAACTCTTTGATTCTGTTGTGGCAGAAATGGCAGGTAGTCTAGTCAATATCTACTCCCTTTCTTTCTAAGAGCAATCTTTTGGGGAGGCAGCAATGTACCAACTCAACTACAAACACAATTTCCCAGCCTCTCATTAAGTTTGCAGTGGCCAAAGGAATGTGTGGGGAAGAGCTTCCCAGGAAAGGTCTTAGGCATGAATGAACCAGCTGGCATACACACTTTTGCCTCTTGCATATACCCCTTCTTCCTGATCAGAAAGACACCATGAGGGTGGGAGTGGAGGAGGGTATACCCTGTGACCATGAGGACAAGGAACCCAGGCTGCAGATGGCTGAGTCGATAGGGGAGGAGGTATGGGCTCTGATGAGTCCTGGATCCTGCACCTCCTCTTTTTGGAATTATCATGTGAGAGAAAAACAAATCCTTATTTGACTCCACCCCTGTAAGGAGGCCACGTCTCATTGAATTCCTTAAGGAGAAAAAAGACTTTGTCTCCTTCATGTTTTGACTCCTTCACTGTAACTTTCATGTTGACAGGCACAGGGCTGGACACATGGTGGGAATATTGTAAATGAAAATGACAGAAGATGCTACTTGGAAAGCATAATAAGACACAACATTATCACCCATTAAAGCACAAAGAAGCTGATGAGGTTAGTCCTTGCAGAGAGCAAGGCCTTGTGGAAGCGGGACACGGAGAGGCTAGTCATGACAAGGGGCAGTGAACTGCGGCTCAGGCCCCAGATCCACCTCTGGCTCTGCCAAGGGCTTGGGCAAATCACTCCTCCTCTCTGAACCCACGTTTCCATCAGAATAAAGCAGCTAAAGTCCTTTCCAGCTCGGATTTCTCCTTACCTTTGACTTTCTCCTCACCTTCATAACAGTGGCCGTTACGAACCTACCCTATTCCTATAAATGTCCATAGAAATTTCATGGCACCCCCCTCCTGAGCAAGGGGGATTTAGACTCGACCTGTAGGTCGGTCTGTCCTGTGGCTGATAAGGAACCACCTCTCATGGGAGTTTGGACAGCAGGCTTTCCTTGAGGAAAAGGACGTGGTAACCGGGAGGTTTGCTCAGTCGAGGAATGTTCAACCATTTAGTGGAGGGGTAGCAGAGCCAGGCGGCTACGAGTAAGTCAGATGGACCAATGCAGCCTCGAGTGCTATCTCTAAGCCTCAGTACACTCCACTGTAGCAAAGGGATCATGGCAGCACCTTCCTGAAAGGAATTAGGCTCGTTAAAGGAGATGAGAAGAATTTAAAGTGCCCATGATGCCAAGCTCCAAATGCAGACGACTATACTATAGGTGCTGGCAGTGTGCTGGGGGATGTGGAGGGGGTGGGGGAATTGAATTGACTCACCTTCCGAAACACCTCCGCCCCACCGGGCAGCGTGCGCGCGCTCAACACCCCCATTGTCTTTAAAACTCTTAAAGCTTATCAGGAAGATCTTTCTCTTTTATCCCATTTCATATTTCCCTTTACCTCTGCCAACTAGGAATTGTTGTTTCCATTCTCATGTTTTTATGAAATGAGGACAGTGGCTGGGAGAGGTAAAGTATCTTGCCCAAGGTCATGTGCCGGTCAGTTGCAGGGCCAGGTCTGGGTGATGACGTGGTCCTCACCTTTAGTGACTTACCCTGTTCATTTTGCAAGAGAAGAGCAGCCCAAACACTACGCATCCTTGCATCAGAACGTGCTACTTTGTGATGTACAACATGTGAAAGTTCTGGAATGCACACCGGAGAAATCTGGGAGGCCTCAGTGTAGGGGGAAGCGGGAAAGAGGAGGAGGAGGAAGTCATGCTAAGCAGAAGGACCTTCAGAGCAGAGTCACAGAGATGGAATTAAGCCCAGGGTCTGAAGGAGCTAGAGCAAGAGATGAGACGGGTTAGGCTAGAATAACCCAGATTTTGGAGGTCCTGGAAGGATGGACTAAGGGGCTTTCAAGGGTTTAGCTTAGTTTCTTTTTTTTTTTTTTTTTTTTTTTTTTG